>NC_134093.1:30425476-30728289 GCF_000715075.1 Nicotiana tabacum
CTGCTGATGCGCCTGATGGGACTGTTGAGACTACACTAAGAACTGACCACAATGTTGAGCCTGCTGAATCTCTTTTAGTAGCAGTTCCTATAGGAATAAATGATCACATGGTTGCAGCAACTCCTAGCCTTCCTTGGATCACGACCGATGCCCCTGCTGAACCTGAGTCCACTGGATCAAGTAAAGAACCAAATAGCTCAACTCAGGACAGTGCATCTTCTGACTCTAATGTGTTTTCAGTTTATGATCCATAGGGAATCCAGCTTGAAGTTGACTTGTCTAATTGGTCCAACACTGAACCTAATCAGGATACACAAGCTACACCAACACAAGCAAAACCAGTAGAGAACACATTAAATGCACAAAAGCATCACATGGTCTGGTAGCAGCTAAGGAGCCACAGACTATAAGTCACTTAGCTCACCAGAATGGCTTGCAGCTATGCAAGAGGAGATTAATGCACTTCACCAAAGTAAGACCTAGACACTGGTGCCCAAGGAACCTGGTATGAATATAGTTGGCTCTAGGTGGGTGTTTAAAACTAAGTTAAAGGCTGATCCATTGATAGGTACAGGGCACGACTAGTTGCCAAAGGATATTCACAAGAGGAGGTGTACATGGGTCAGCCACCAGGTTTTAAAGATCTTAGACAACATGACAGTGTGTGCCTTCTAAAGAAAGCATTGTATGACCTTAAGCAGGCAACTAGAGCTTGGTTTGACAAGTTCAGTCCACATTTGCTTCACCTTGGGTTTAAGCGCAGTAAGACAGACTCATCACTCTTTGTGATGTACTGTAAAAGAGCCACAATCCTGCTTCTTCTGTATGTTGATGATATTATTTTCACTAGGAGTCACATTTCACTAATTTCAAAAATCATTGGTGAACTAGGGAAGGAGTTTGCTATGAAGGACCTTGGTTTTCTACATTTTTTCTTAGGGATCGAGTCCACCTACTTTACTGGAGGCATCCATCTGAATCAAAGTAAGTGTGTTGTAGAATTACTTGCCAAGACTAGCATGGCACTTGCTAAACCAATAAGCACACCTCTAGCACAGAAGCATGGTCTACAAAAATTTATGGATGATCCAGTGGATGCTTCACTATACAGGAGTATTGTTGGCAGTCTATAGTATTTAACTCTCACAAGGCCAGACATAGCTCATGCAGTAACTTTGGCAAGTCAATTCATGCAAAGTCCAAACAACACTCATTACCAAGTTGTACAAAGGATACTTAGATATGTGAAGGACACAACTGAGTATGGTCTATGAATCTTGTCTTAGTTACTATTCAGGTTATATGGTTTATCTGATGCAGCCTGGCAAGGGTGTACTATGACTAGTAGATCAACTATAGGCTACAATATCTACCTCGGAGCTAACTGCATATCTTAGATATCAAAGAAGCAACACACAGTTTCAAGGTCTAGTACAGAAGCTGAGTATAGAGCACTGGACTAGACAACAACTGAAATGACATGGATAACCTACATTCTCAATGACATTGGGGTTCGTTTAAAAACTGTACCAATATTATTCTGTGATAACTTGAGTGCACTATATATGACAGTCAATCCAATAATGCATGCCAGAACAAAGCATGTTGAGATGGACTATCATTTTGTTAGAGAAAAGGTTGCCAGTGGTCAGCTTGTCACAAGGTTTGTTAGATCAAAAGACCAGCTAGCAGACATTCATACTAAGGCATTCTAAGCAGATGTTTGCAGGTTTTTGAATTAAGCAAGGAGTGGTAACTCCACCCCTCACTAGCTTGAGGGGAAGTGGTAAAGAAGCTGATCATGATAAGGATAAGCTTACATGAGATAAGGATGGTTAGATTTCATTATAGAGTTTGTACTTAACTCAATGTAGTAGTCATACATGTAGTAGAACTCTAAGACATTTGTAGTAGCTATCACTTAGCCTAGTTTTTCGTCTAGTTTATGACTTGTAAAAATTTAGTCAGTTGTAGCATTGTAATACATGTGAAAACACACGATCACTGAATATAACTCCTTCTCAATCTTGTGATTTTCTACAGGTTATACGTATATTTCATTGTTTCTATGGAATGTGCTGATTTATTTTACTTGCTTTTTTTGCTTATAGGAAGCCATGAGGAAAGCCGAAGCTATAGGTAATAAGGAAAGTATTAACATGGTCTTTGCAATAGGCAACTGTAAGAGGATTAAATTATTTTAGAACACCCCTGCGGGCTCGGAATAAATTCATGCTTCTGTTTTGATAGATTATTATCTTTATGTAATGACCCGCCTGATCGTTTTGAGCAATTGTCTGGTTCGACTGTTTGAGGTCATGAGTAAATTCATATAGTGTATTGAGACTTGCATGCATCATCGACTCTGGTTTTTGAATGGTTCGTAAATGATTTGGAGTTTTTATGGTTCAGGTAGATCCGGGTGATGATTTTGGACTTGGGCATATGCCCAGATTCGGATTTTGATGTTTCTAGAAGGTTTCGGCATAATTTTGCAAAAGTTGAAAATTTAGAGGTTTTGAATTTTTCTAAGTTTGACCATGGTTTGAATTTAAGGTAATCGAGTTCTGCTTTTGGGTTCGAGACTTAGAACAGATCGGTTTTGTCATATGAAACTTGCCTTCAATATTTGGTGTCATTTGGAGTTGATTTGATATGGTTCGGAAGCTTGGTTGGAATTCTAGAAGTTCATGGTGATTTTCATGCATTTTGGCATCTGATTCATGATTTTAGAGGTTAATTTGGTACTTTGATCCTGCGAGCGAGTTCATGTGATATTTTTAAACTTATGCAGATGTTTGGTTTGGAGCCCCCAAGGGCTCGGGTGCATTCTGGATTAGTTTCGGAGTGTTTTGTTGAGAATTATATGTGCTGGTACTGGTGTCATCAAATTTGTGATGAATAGGGACTTAGCTTCATTTTAACATATTTTAGACCCTAGACTCAGTAGAAGGCGATTTTGAACAGGGGTTTTCATCTTCAAACTTTGGCTAAGTGATTCTAATATATTTCTATTCATATTCCATCATTATATCTTGAATTTTAACTTCAAAATCATGTGATTCAAAGTGAAATAATTTGTAAAACTTTATCAAGTTTTTGAATAATAAGAATTTGAGTTTTGAGAGTCAATTTGGACTCGGATTTTGAAACTAATCACATATATGAACTCATGGGGTCATGGGTAGTTGGAATCTACCATTGGACCCGGGTTTTGACCGGGTGGGTCCCGAGTTGATTTTTGTGGACTTTTGAGCAATTGAGTAAAGATCAAAACTTTAATTATTGGGATAGATTTCTCTTGCATTATTTGATGTTATTAAGTTGATTTTATTTAGATTTGTACCGAGCGGAGGTTAATTGTGCAGGAAAAGGTATTTTTGAGTATTGATTGAGGACTTTTGAGGTAAGTATCTTGCCTATCATTGTATGGAGAAACTGCCCCATAGGAATTGGGTTGTTTACATTATTTGAACTATATGAAAGGCGTGTACACGAGGTGACAAATGTGTAAACGGCTTATATGTGAAAATCTGACCGTCTTAGACTCTTAGGTTCTTATGTTCATTAAAATGAAGTTGTCTTATCATGTTAAATCCTCCATTTGCTAAATTTCCCCTTACGTGTCTTATTTGAAGTTGATTGATTTATGTCCTACACTTGTTGTCAAATAAACTCTTATAAGCATTAATTGAAGGTGTGCCATTTGTAAAATGTGAAAAGCCATGTACGCGAGGTGACGAGTACGTACTCGGGCTTATATGTGAAAACTTTATTGAGTTAAAGTATTGGGCATATTGTGTAGTAAATTGGATAATTGTTGGCATTTATTTAATCATCTATTTGCCATGCCTCAATTCGCATTTATTGAATTTGTTTTTATATGACGATTTGATGTGAATCTTACCTGTATATTTATGTGAATTCCGTGAGTTTGATTGTTTGATATTTGTTGGAATTTAATTTCATTATGCATTTTCCCTAATAATTTTAAATAATTAATTGAATGAGATTAAAAAGAGATGTTTATATAATTATTGAGAATTTGGATTAATGAAGGCGTTGCCCTATGCTGAGTAATTTCTGTCTCTGTTGATTGTTTTTGAGGTCTTATACACATTGTGTGGAGCCTTCGGCTATTTGTTGTAAAATTAATTGATTTGTTATATCTTTGGAATTGGTTTTGGTCATTGGGCAAATTGTGCTATGAATTAATTTTTGTTATATTGTCGTGATAATATTCTGTGTAAATTGTTGAGTTATTGTTTTGAGAATATAAGGGTGACACTGTTGATATTATGTGTGTATAAGGGTGCCATTTTACTGTTATTATGTGTATTAGAATATTGTCTGGGCGGAACAATAAGGGTGGCTATAGGAGAGATAAAGGTGGCTATAGGAGCGATAAGGGTGGCTATTGATATTGTCAGGGCAGAGGGATAAGGGAGGCTATTATAGGAGTGATAAGGGTGTCTATAGGAGAGATAAGGGTGGCTATTGTCAAGGATGATATGTGATGATGTGGAGTTGTTGTGTTGGTAATTTTTATGTGATGTTGTGATTTTCCTTATGTTCATTTTTATACCTTGTGGAATTTTGTCTTGTTGCTGGTAAATTAATAACAATCTGATTTATGTTGAGATTGCGGGCTTGTGGCTACTGCTAGGCGGATTATGAAGAGAAATGTGGGCACGAAGTGTCGTGAGTAAATAATGATGATATTGGCAAGTGAGTTTTTCATGCAGTTGTGATATGAAATGTGGGCACGTGGTGCCGTGATTAAATGATAATGATATTTGGCACGTGAGTTGTCCGTGCGGTTGTGATAGAGAAATTTGCGCGAGGTGCCGTGGAAATATGAAATTTGGCTGAGACCCGTATTTTATGATTATGAAATGAGGTGTCACATGGTGACTTTTAATTGAAAGAATTATATTCAAAATATTTATTTGGAAGGATTTTTATTCAAAAAGATTTATTTGAAAGAATTATATTTGAAAGATATTTATTTGAAGAAATTATATTTGAGAGAGATTTATGTGAAGGAAGTATATTTGAAATATATTTATTTGAGGGAATTATATTTGAAAGAGATTTATTCGGAAGAATTATATGTGAAAGATATTTATTTGAAGGACTTGATTTAATTCGGTGTACTTGTATTTATTAATTGTTGAGAGATATTAATGGTATTCTTGTTGCCCTGTTGTACATATCACTGGTTGATTTGTGTTACCTTTATTGTTATTTGTTTACTATTATTTTGTATATCATATTGCATAAGTTATTAGACTAGTGAGTGTATTGACTGTACCTCATCTCTACTCCACTGAGGTTAGTCTTGATACTTACTGGGTACCGACCGCGGTGTACTCATACTACACTTCTACATATTTCTGTGCAGAGCCAGGTATTGGATCTATTGGACTCGGACAAAGTTAAAGTGGGATCGCAAGGATTCAAGGTTGTGCTGCTTGGTCGTCGCAGTTCCATGGAGTCTTTCCATTTTATTGTATTGTTAATTATTACTCAAACAGTATAGAGTATTCGATCCTTGAGATCATTTCATGTATTCAGTTAGAGTTTGTGACTCAGTATTACCAGTCTTGGGAGGGTTTCATATTTGTTTCCGTTGTTGGTTTTGATTACCTATTTAATTCATATTAAAAAAAAAGATGGCTTGAAATGTAATAGTATTTGGCTTACTTAGTCTTAGAGACTAAGTACCATCACGACTCCTGTGATGGGATTTTGGGTCTTGATAAGTTGGTATCAGAGCTCTAGGTTCATAGGTTCTACGAGCCATGAATGAGTCTAGTAGAGTCTTGCAGATCAGTACAGAGACGTCTGTACTTATCTTCAAGAGGCTACAAAGCTGTTAGGAAATTTCTACTTCTTTCATTTCTGTCGTGCAGAGTTTGTTGAAATTGGAATTTCAGCCTTTGTATCTCTATTCTCTCACGGATGGTGATGACGCATGCTACCGGGTCAACTGACCAAGCACCCACACATTGTGCTAGGGCCGCAAGAGGTCGAGGCCGAGGAAGGGCACGTGCCGTGACTAGAGCACCTGTCAGAACAACAGTTGAGGAGCCGCCAGTAGCTCTAGTTGGGGGACAGGTACCAAAAACTCTTGTTGTTACCCCGGATTTCAGGAGACTTTTGCATAGTTCCTGAGTATGTTTGGTACATTAACTCATGCAGGGTTGATCTCTGTTGCACCAATTTCACAGATTGGGAGAGTAACTCAGACTCCTACCCCCCGTATTCCAGAGCAACGAGTTCACATTGGTCAGGTTTTGGGTGTAGTACTGGTACAACCCTTTATTGTGGTTCAGCTTGAGGTTAGGCCATAGGCATCAGAAGAAGAACAAAAAAGACTTGAGAGATTTAAAAGGTATAGTCCACCTACTTTCAGTGGCACAACTTCAGAGGATGCCCAAGGATTTCTATAAAAGTGTCACTGTATTCTCCGCACTATGGGTATTATGGAAGTGAGCAGAGTTGCCTTTACTACATTTCAATTGTCAAGCGCAGCGTATCAGTGGTGGCATGTTTTTGAAAGAGTTTGGTCCCCAGACTCTCCGAGATGCGTGGCGCATAGAGTTTGAACGGTTGCGTCAGGGCACTATGACAGTGTCAGAATATGCTATAAGGTTCAGTGAATTAGCCCGTCATGCACCTATCTTTGTACCTACAGTCAGAGAGCAGGTTCGTAGATTCATTGAGGGGCTCGATTATGATCTTAAAATATGCATGGCTCGAGAGCTGCAAACTGATACTCCATTTCCAGAAGTAGTGGAGATTGGGAGGAGGATTGAGGGTGTTCTAGGTGAGAAAAGGGAGTCTAAGGAGGCCAAAAGATCTCGAAGCTCTGGATGGTTCAGTGGATTTTACTCTTCAGCTATGACCCATTATGGAGGAGGCTCGAGCAATCGGCCAGCTCAGTCCGCACATCAGATAAATTGGGGTACTCCAGTAAGTTTTTATAGTGCACCACCGACACGAGATTCTTTTAGTGGTTATTCCAGTTATCCGGCACAGACTCAGTACGAGCGGTCGCGACCTCAGAGGGGTTGTTATGAGTGTGGTGATACTAGGCACATTATGAGAGATTATCCCAGACTTGGGATGTGTGGATTTTATCAGAACACTCAGGACATGGGCCCCAATGCAGTTACTACCCCACGTGCGCAACCAATGGAGGACAACAGGGTAGAGGGCGCCCTAGAGATGGCGGCGCATCCCGCTAATATATTTGTTATGGTGTGGCTGAGGCCACTACACCAGATGGTGTCGTTACAGGTATGATCCTGATTTGTTATAAAAGGATACTTTTTCTTAATTTGATTCGGTTCTGAATTTTGAGGCGAGTCGTCCTATTATGCTCTGCTTATGGATGAGCTCCGTAACATTGTGACCATGTTGGGGAGATTTGATGATGTTAGCCCGTGTCTATCATTTTTATTTTGTGTACCATTTAGGGATATAAGTCAAAAGGAATTTTAATATTCACTATGTTTTGATGTGATTTCGGAATAATTGATTTCAATTTTATGAATTATATGCCCTACCGGGATGAGGGTTCATTATGTGTTGTGAAAATTGTTTACGAAATATATTGAAAAGAATAAAGAATGGAAATTGAAAATTTCAGTTGGCACAATATGCAAAATACTTGTGATTAGGAGTTGAGGACGAGATCCTCACATTTTTATATATATGATATGAAATATGTAAACCGGGCTACAAGGCGTGGTGGAAGTTATATAAGGACGAGGTCCTTGTGGTGAAAATTTTTATGAGTTTAAATTCTTCCTTTGTGAAACTAAATATTTACTATAGTATAAATAGGGAGTCATGCATGTGAGGCTTATTTGATAATTTTTGTATATTTTTCTGTGCATATTTAGCCATATTCGTGCTGTAAACATTGATTTTTATCCTATAAGGTGGGTTCCCAGGTGGCGTTAAATATGACTCGTTAATTCAGATAAATAATTATGAGGTATTCATGCCTCGCGTGTTGCTGTCAGTGTTACGAAAAGTTGAAATGAGATTTTGGTGAATATGAGAATAATTGAAGATGCTGGAAATTAATTATAAACATCTATTATGACCAGAGATGTGGTTATGGACATGCGTATGATGTGTGCGTAGGCACGAATTGCTACAGCCGGTCGAGACTAATACCGTGTGTTGATATAAGGAATTTGAAATTTATTTGGATTGTGAGGAATTGGTTTAAAGGCTTATAAGTGTGAATAAAAGAAATAATCTCCACTAAGATGATATTGTCAGATCCCTGTTAAATATGCGGTGACGTAGAATCACCCGTGAGTATGTGTGAAATAATGTACTCTGTAATTTAATGTCATCAGAATAATTCTTAGCACGTTCGAGGACGAACGTATGTTTAAGAGGGGGAGAGTGTAACAATCCGACTTGTCGTTTTAAGAGTTTATGCTCCATTCAGTGACTTAAGGTCCCGAGCAGCTTCGTAATGTGTATTTTGACCCGCGGGTGTGGTTGAGTTTGATTTTACAGAAGATTCGAAATTTAATTAATGGATTAATTCTTAGTTAGAAGCTTAAATGGAAAGAGTTTACTGAAGAGTTGACTTTTGAGTAAACGACCCCTGAATGGAATTTTGTTGATGTTAATAGCTTCGTATGGTGACTTTGGTTTGAGGCGTGTGTCCGGATTTGGATTTGGAAGTGCGTAGGACAATTCGACACATTCTGGCGAAAGTTGAAAAATAGAAGATTTTTTTGAAAGTCCGACCGAAGGTTGAATTTTTGATAACGAGGTCGGATTTCGATTCCAGAAATAAGAATAGCTCCATTACATCATTTATGACTTGGGTGAAAAAATTTAAGTCATTCCAGATTGATTTGATACGTTTTGGCGCAAAATATAGAAGTTGGAAGATTTGAAAACTAATAATTGGATTTGATACGTGATTTGTAATTTCGTCATTGCTTTACGTGTTTTGAAGCCTCGAATAAGTTTGTATTGTATTTTGGGACATGTTGGTATATTTGGTTAAAGTCCTGAGGGCATCGGATGGATTCTGGATGGCTAACGGACCAATTTGGACTTGAAAAAAGCTACTGGAATTTTGGACTTGCTGGTGTGATCGCTTATGCGGAAGCTTGATCGCAGAAGCGACCTCGTATAAACGAGATGCTTCTCGCAGAAGCGGCTGAAGAGAGGGAGCTGAGAAGGTCGCAGAAGCGACACCTCGTGTGCAGAAGCGCAAGAAGAACTGTAGAAGCGGGCAATTGCCTCGCACCTGCGATGTGCACAGAAGTGGAAATTATTCCGCAGGTGCGAGGCAATTTTTGGATTGAAAATCAGTCATTTCTTCATTTCGATTGAAATTTTTGGAGCTCAGATTTGGGCGATTCTGGAGGGATTTTTCACAAGCTTGTTGGGGTAAGTGTTCTATATCCTAACTATGTTAGGGCACTAAGAGATGAATGGCCCTCCTGATAACTGTGTGAACCATAACTAGATGATGCACCACGGTGGACTGGGCGAGTCGTCTGAGCATGTCTGAAAGGAATTACCCCTGAAGGAACACTGCTAAATACACCTTGTCCACGAGGCCTCTTGGCCTCTCTCTCAACCCTTTCCTGACTGCGATTCATCTCAATATGACGCGCAATGTCGACAACCTCATCAAAAGTAGCACCTGACACTCTCTCTCTGGGCATAAACAATCGCAGCTGAAAAGTGAGGCCATCTATAAACCTCTTGATCCTCTCCCTCTCTGTGGGAACCAACCAGATAGCATAACGGGCCAACTCCAAGAATCGCATCTCATACTGCATCACAGACATTTCACCCTGACGAAGCTGCTTGCACTGCCTGCGCAGTTCCTCTCTGAAGGACTGTGGCAGGAACATCACCAGGAATAGATCGGAGAACTGCTGCCACGTAAGGGGTGTTGCGCCAACCGGCCTACGCCTCTCGTAAGCCTCCCACCAACTGAAGGCACCCCCAGAGAACTGAAAGGTAGTGAATGAGACCCTACTGGCCTCTAGAATACTTGTTATACAGAGTATCCTCTAACACCTGTCCAAGAAACCTTGTGCATCCTCTCCCTCTGCACCACTGAAAGATGGAGGCTGGAGTCTCCCAAACCTCTCCAATCTATGCTACTCATCCTCGGGCATAGCAGGAACCACATAATCCTGAGCAGCTGCAACCGACTGGGCTAGTGGTGCCCCCGGTGTCTAGAATCCCTATACCACCTGCTCTGGTGTGCGTGCAGCGGGAATCTGAGCACCTCCCCTGGCCTGAGAAGTGGTTGTTGCGGCCGGAACAGAGACCGCATGAGCAAGACTGGTACACGTGGTCAGAATCTGAGCTAAGGCCTCCTGAAGGCCTGGATTCACAATAGGCACAGGTGGTGCCTGAGTTGGTGCATCAACAATTGGAATCTGGTCCTAATTTGGGGCAACTAGTAGATCTGCAGGTACTGTCCCAGCTGCTGTGCGGGCTGCACTTCTGCCCTACTGTGGCCTCAGCCTCTCACGGCCCTGGCTGGTGGTACTGGTGGTTATCCATCCTGCCCGCTGGTATGAGTCCTCACCATCTATGAGAGAATGAGCAACAGATGTTTAGTTACTAGAATCAACAATATCACACGACAATAATTCAAGCATGTGAAGTTTCCTAAGGTCCGGCAACCTCTCGAAGATAAGTACGGACTTCTCCGTACCGATCCGCAAGACACTACTAAACCTGCTCGTGACTCTTGAGACCTATGTAACCTATGCTCAAATACAAACTTGTCACAACCCAAAACCTAACCCGTCGTGACAGTGCCTATCGTGGTACTAGGCAAGCCGACCTTTCCAAAACACTTTCAAAATTTAACAGAAATTAATTAAGACATTTAAAATAACCGGAGTTTTTCATAAAACGGGAGTAAAACCAGATTAAAACATAAGTGCGGAAAAAACACCCCGACATCGTGGTGTCACTAAGTCACGAGCATCTAACAACCAATCTAGAAAACAGAGTCTACTAGAGTCTGTGTCAAATGCTAATACAAGAGAGAAAAGATAATAAGGAAGGAGAAACAAGGACTGCGGACGCCGACAGCTACCTCGTAAGTCTCCAATAGTCAGCTCGTGCACGAACTCAGCGACCGTCTTAGGTCCTATCTCAGTCACTAACCTCTCCATCCCCTCGGGCTCACAGAATATCATGATAATCAGTTAATTGCTCAATGATAAGGAAAAACAAGTAATAACAATGGCTATTCGACTTTACAGTCTCACGAGACGGACCAAGTCACAATCCCTCACGGTACACGCTCACATGCCCGTCACCTAGCATGTGCGTCACCTTCAAACACTCACATCATACCAATTCTTAGGGTTTCATACCCTCAAAATCATATTTAAGACTATTACTTACCTCAAATCGAGCAAATCTCTACTCTGAAATGCCTTTGCCTCTCAAATCGGTCTCCAAACGTCCTGAATCTAGCCACAAGTAGAACAATACAATCAATATAGGCTAAAGGGATCAATTCCACAAGAAAAGTACTAAATTATAGCCAAAATCAAAAATTGGCCCGAACCCGGCTCCCAAGCCCACGTCTTGAAATCCGACAAAAGTCACAAAACTCGAAAGCCCATTAACTCACGAGTCTAACCATACCAAATTTACACAAATTCGATAAAAAAATCCCATTCAAAACCTCAAAATCCCAACTCAAGAGTTCTTCCTCTTTTTCCCCACTTTCTCACACCAAATCACAAATTAGATGATAAAATTAAAGATGAAATCATCAGAATCACTTACCCCAATCAACTCCATGAAAATCCCTTCAAGAATCGCCCAATTCCGTGTTCTATAGCTCAAAATATGCAAAATGGCTTCAAACCATCATTTTTTAAATTAATACTGCCTGCCCAGATATCCTTCATCATGATCACGGAACAATCCTCGCGATCGCGAAGCACAACTATGCTGCCCTACAGTTTTACCCTACGCGATCGCGGAATCAAACACGTGATCATGGATCACTGCCTCTCATATCTATGCGATCGCATCCTGCCTCACGCGATCGCATAGAGCATTGGACATACCTCCCCTCCTGCTCAAATCCTTCTACGCGAACGCGACCTTAGCCACGCGTTCGCGAAGCACATCTTCACGAACATACGCGATCGCGTTCCTAACTCTGCGATCGCATAGAACAAACTCACCTCTGCCCCAAATAAGCTTACGCGATCGCGAATGAATCCATGCGATCACATGCAAGGAAATCAGAACCTGTTAAAACCAGAGCTTTAGCAATCATGCCAAGTCCAAAAATGATCCATTAAATATCCGAAACTCACCCGCGGTCCCAGGGACCTCAACCAAACATACCAACCAATCCTAAAATACCATACGAACATAGTCGAGCCTTCGAATCGCTCAAAACAACATCAAAACACCAATTACACCCAGATTCAAGCCTAAAGAACTTAAAAAATTTCAAATTCTACAAACGATGCCGAAACCTACCAAACCACGTTTGATTGACCTAAAATATTGCGCACAAGTCATATTTAACATTACGGACCTATTCCAACTTCCGGAATTGGAATCCGGCCCCGATATCAAAAAGTCAACCCCCCGCCATTTAAAGACTAAATTAGCTACAAACCTTAAATTCATAGTCCGGACACGCTACTAAGTCCAAAATCACCCAACGGAGCTAACGGAACAAACAAAACACCATTTCGGAGTCATTTTTACACACTTTCGATTACGATCAAAATCCTAAGACTTGAGCTTCCGTTATAGGACTAAGTCTCCCAAAACACTCCGAAATCAAAAAAAAAAAGACCTCCCGACAAGTCACATAAGCAGAAACAGATACAGAGAAAATAGTAAATAGGGTATTAGAGCTAATACACTCAAAACGACCGGCCGGGTCATTGCAGATAAGGTTAGCTATTGATATTGTCAAAGTGTAGGGATAAGGGAGGCTATTATAGGAGTGATAAGGGTGTATATAGGAGAGTTAAGAGTGGCTATTGTCAGGGATGATATGTGATGATGTGGAGTTGTTGCGTTGGTAATTTTTATGTGATGTTGTGATTTTCCTTGTGTTCATTTTTATACCTTGTGCAATTTTATCTTGTTGCTGGTAAATTAATAACAATCTAATTTATGTTGAGATTGAGGGTCTGTGGCTACTGTCAGGTGGATTATGAAGAGAACTGTGGGTACGAGGTACCGTGAGTAAATAATGATCATATTGGCAGGTGAATTATCCGTGCAGTTGTGATATGAAATGTGGGCACGTGGTGCCGTGATTAAATGATAATGATATTTGGCACGTGAGTTTTCTGTGCGGTTGTGATAGAGAAATCTGCACGAGGTACCGTGGAAATATGAAATTGGGCTGAGACACGTATTTTATGATTATGAAATGAGGTGTTACATGGTGACTTTTAATTGAAAGAATTATATTCAAAATATTTATTTGGAAGGATTTTTAATCAAAAAGATTTATTTGAAAGAATTATATTCCAAAGATATTTATTTGAATAAATTATATATGAGAGAGATTTATTTGAAGGAAGTATATTTAAAAGATATTTATATGAGGGAATTATATTTGAAAGAGATTAATTCGGAAGAATTATATGTGAAAGATAATTATTTGAAGGACTTGATTTAATTAGGTGTATTTGTATTTATTGATTGTTGAGCGATATTAATGGTGTTCTTGTTTCCCTACTGTGCATATCACTGGTTGATTTGTATTGTTCTTATTGTTATTTCTTTCCTATTATTTTATATATCATATTGTATAGGTTATTAGACTAGTGAGTGTCTTGACTGTACCTCATCTCTACTCCACTAAGGTTAGTCTTGATACTTACTGGGTACCAACCGTGGTGTACTCATACTATACTTCTGCACATTTTTGTGAAGAGCCAAGTATTGGAGCTATCGGACTCGGACAAAGTTAAAGTGGCATCACAAGGATTCAAGATAGAGCTGCTTGGTTGTCGCAGTTCTTTGGAGTCTTCTCATTTTATTGTACTGTTAATTATTATTCAAACAGTATAGAGTATTCTATCTTTGAGATCATTTCATGCATTCAGTTAGAGTTCGTGACTCAGTATTACCAGTCTTGGGAGGTTTTCATATTTATTTTCGCTGTTTGTTTTGATTACTTATTTAATTCATATTTAAAAAAAAGGCTTGAAATGTAATTGTACATAGCTTACCTAGTCTTAGAGACTAAGTTCTATCACGACGCCTATGGTAGGATTTTGGGTCGTAACAATGCCAAGTGATTAGGGTTCGTGAATTGGGACCCGTGAATTGAAATAAAGAGATGTGGTACCTCGGGGAAACTCTTGAGTAGATCTTGTGTGAAAGCGGTCGTTCTTGAGTAGATCTTGTTTCCCTTACTTAGTTTCACCGGACTTAAACTGTATTCGGCTTACTCTACATTGTTATTACCAGTTTGTTCCTTGTTGATAATTATTGCTTCTAATTTTCTATTGCAAGTATTATTGTCGTTTACCATGCTTAGCTCTATATTGGTATTGTTCCTTGTTAGTTTCATATTTATACTCGTACAGGTTGTCATGTCTAGTAGGTTTCTTGATTGTCCCTAGTCACTACTCAACCAAGATTAGTCTTGATACTTACTGGGTACCATTATGGTATACTCATGCTACGCTTTCTGCACATTGTTGTGCAGATCCAGGTATTTCAGAGTTTGTGAATCATTAGCTAGTTGATCAGACATTGATGTGGAGACTCAAGATATACCTGCCATCGTGTTCACATGCCTCAGAATCACCTTCTAATATTTTACTTTGTATAGTTTATTTCTATTTTGGAACAGTTTGTACTTAGAAAGTTTCTAGTGAACTCAGTAGAGCTTATGACTTGTACTATCGGTTTTGGGATATTGTATTGTACTCGAGGTTGTTTGATTATTATAGAAGATTATGGTTTATGTTCGATAGTTATTTAGGTTAATTTTGTCATTTAATTCAGTAAGTGTCAGGCTTAACTATTCTTAGAGACTAGGTGCCATCACGACTAACTACGGAGCGAAGTTGGGGTCGTGATAGTTCATCTCTTATAATTTACATTTCTGTTTTGAACACAGTTTACTAACGGCTAGTACTATATAGCTTGGCTAGTATTATTTTTATTTCTTATTATTCTTTAGCCAAGCAACTTATATGGCAAGGAACCTTTCATGTCCTAAGTTGAATAAGCAAATTTTGTTGAACTTTTTTGTCTGCGTATTTTGGCAGGAACAAGGATTATTAAATCTTAACAAAGCAATTATTGCCTGCTCTGATGAAATAAAGTGGTATAATGGGAAACTTGTTGTGAGGGAAGCACCTAGAGTTGTAAGAGTGTCCCCAACTTTAATTTTGCAATTCTTGTTCATAAAAGTTACCACTAGCTTAGACAACTGCATTTTAGACATGAAAGTTAATTAGCAAATACTTATTCTAAGTTTATAAAATAATTTATCCTAATTTTTCACTTTCCATCCCCATTAAAGAAAAAGAATGAGGGACCAAACAAGTGGTGATAATGAGGAGATTAGTGGTGATGATTATTTTTGTTTTATGTATAGTTACTTGACTCTCCTTGATATTTCGTTGTATTTAATTTTTTATATTTTGATATTCTTTAGTGAAAATTCTATCTCCACCAGTGCTAAAGAGAATGAGGGCATGGGAATCATCGAAGTTTAATCTCGCAGACAACTCAGTTTCCATAATAATGGAATTAACGCGAGTTGATTACTAGTTCCGCAATGTTATTTCCTAATTAATTACTCTTATTATATGCTCATGACCATTTACAATGTTAAAATTAAGAAAGTGTCCCTTTTAGATCTCTTATGTGTAAAAGTAAATCTCTCATGTATAAAAAAAAAAAAAAAGATAGGGCCATAAAACTGAAAAAAAGTTTTTACTCAAAGGATGCTTAACCTGCACTGCTTTTGCACAGAAGACAATCACAGAAATGATTGGTTTTCAGCAGAACCAGTACTGCTTCCTCAACAACTACTGGTTTAATTGGTTAATGTTTTGTGTCTGGTCTGTTATTAACTGCCAGTTGGAGTTGTCACTGCTTATTGCATGTATGTGTGTTGAAAACACATAGCAATAAATTTTGGATAATGCCTTGTCAGTGCTGCCTTGATTACAGATAGCAATAATTTGCTGCTCTTAGTGGGAAGACATTGCATGACTCTGACTTATCTCACTAAGTCCTCCTGCTATCAATATGGCAACATATTCAGTGTGGGAATGACTTGAAGATATCCAACAAGAGACTCACAAGCCAGCATCAACAACAACCCTTCTTCATCACTCACCACCCAGTCATCCTCAAAGCTTTCAGCACCCACAGGAATCTAAGAACACAACATTACATCCTAACTTGTTTGCTTTATTTTGTAGGTATCAGAGATAGGATAAGTTTTCTTGGGCCAGTGGTGGGGTGTTGACATCACAAATACTCAGTAGAACATTAGTCAAGCGTTACTGTTTCTACATAACATGTGTCTGTTGTTCTTCTGAAGATTGTTACTGCCTATTTGTTCTAGTATCAACTCCCAAAGGTATTAGCATATTGAAATGCTCATTATGGGGGTTTTTTCAACACATTACAACAACAACATGTCAGCAACACAGATGGCAGCACAATCATGCTATACAAATCAATTTTAATCAGCTTGAAGTGGTCAACAATCTGTTGTACTTACTCAGAAACAACAAAGATATCAGTACACATCAGGTTCAGAAAACTAGAAGCTATCCTACTATACATCACAAGCATCGTGTCTTGGATAGCAATCTGAGGTAGCTACACAGACAGTTATCACATGGACTGAGCTTGACTACTGTGTAATGTTTGTGTGGTGTTAGACTATTTCTCAGTGGCATTAGCATATTATCATGCTCATTCTGGGGGTGGTTTAACATCATACAGAACCATGGAGTCAAGCAGGCATCTCATAGATAAGGCTTATACTGGATGTGATTGCATTTATTCATAGAATTGCATGACTTCACATATGATCAACTTCTTTGTGTATGAATTGTTGGTGTTTGTATATCAAACTGAGGATATCTACTCACATGAAATACAAGAAAAACTGATGCTTACATCTGTTTTTGGTATTGACAGTTTAGTGTTATATCATTATCCAGTGGTATTAGTGAGCATGCATGCTCAATCTGGAGATGAGAAGACACTATATTGTCCTCATGTATCAAGAAGACAACTCTGTCTCTTTTATGCTTTCATGTCAAATTCATGTTTAATGTATCAACAATGATGCTGGAATTTTCAACCCAAAGTTCACAATGTCCAAAATGCTTTGCTTTACAACTATTGAATTTAAACATACCTACTCATTTGGATTGCAACAAATGGCGCCTGGTGAGAGCTTTGTAGGTGCCACAATAAATTGTTGGTAACTGGTGTGTGCATTCATAGTCGTCGACAATAATTGGATGTTTCAAATTACTAGCCTTGTATTTTCCAGCTTTCATTACACTACTGCTACATTGTATTTGGTAGCAATAGCCATTGGAGTTCTTTGTTGTATTGTTTGTTTGTAGTTTACCTAAATATTTTGTAAGTTTTATCCAGTTTGGGATTTATTATATATAACAGCTACTAGGGGAATAACCTAATAGTATATTTCCTAAAAAAAACAAGTTTGTAAAGACCCACAAAACCATTTGACTCATCTTTTCATTAGGAGAAGCTATTTAAATACTCCACAATATAAGGCATACATTTACTAAAAAAATTACTACTTTTTAACCAAAAGTTCAAGATCTCTATGGAGTATGGTCCACATGAATGTTTACTTTTTCTTTATGCAACAATTATCAAATCCACGGTGGATAACCGTAAATACAAATCTTTTATTTTCCTTCTTTCTTGGAATTTAAAGTGTTCTCCTGCTTAAGAATTCTACCCCTTTGTGATTGTGAGGAGAATTCTTTGGTCCATATATATACACATCGTGAAATATGACTAAATACATTCTGTATCTTCTTTTTTACCTTTTTATTTTTAGTAAAAGTGTGTTGGGTATGTGTAATAAAGTCTCACATGAAAAGTAAAAAGGAAAAAACTTACTTATAATGAGTTGAATTTTTTTAATAGTGTGGGGCATTTTGCAAAAAATGTGTGGCCTTGGTTCAAAACGTACAATATTACACTATGTTAAGTATATCTTTGAGCCGTTTTAGCCCAACAACTGGTATCAGAGCTAATGGTTTGACATTACTATGGATATGGCAGAATGTGGCGTGGGGCCCCCGACTTAGTGCCTTTGCCCGTCTATGGGGTCTAAGACCTTTACCCGTATATTTGAAGAGTCATACACAGTCTTTGAGATTCGATGACCGAACCCAACAAAGTGAAATATTAAGACCTGACCTTTTCCCGCCCAGCCCCTTGCCCTCACCGTAAGCTTCTTTCATTAGTACATAAAGGGATCTAGGTGACATTATAGATTTTCCCTGTCTAGACATCATCACTACCACTTTATTATAAGTTTTAGTCATTTCGTGCCCAAATCGTAAGTAGGTTGTCTTACTAAGCTTCTGAAAAGTAAATATTTTAGAAAAGTATTTTTTTTTAGATTTGAGGTGTTTGACCAAGAATTAAAAGTTCTTCTAAGTAGTATCAGAAGTAGTTTTTCTATCATTGAGGAGAAACTATAAATTTCTTGTGATGACTCAAAAGGTCATATTTAAATTTAATAGTTAATTCGGTATTCTAAGACCTTGAAAAGCATAATTTATCATACCTCGACTTGCGTGCACAGTCCGTATAATTTCTCGGAAAGTTTTTATGTGAAAAGCACAATATCATGGTCGGATTCCGATTCCAAAAGTTGGAGTAGGTCCGTTATATTATTTATGACTAGTGTGTAAAATTTGAGGTCAATCAGACTTGATTTGATAGGTTCCGGCGTCGAATGTAGAATTTAAAATTTATTAGTTTCATTAAGCTTAAATTGGGGTATGATTCGTGGTTTTAGCATTGTTTGATGTGATTTAAGGTTTTGACTAAGTCCGTAATATGTTTTGAGACTTGTTGGTATGTTGGGACGGGGCCCCGAGTGGCTTGAGTGAGTTTCAGGGTAGTTTCAGACCATTTCTATGCCATTTTTAGTTGTTGGTTTTTGGCCACAGAGGTATGCATCGTGATCGCGGACAAACTGTCACGGTCGCAAAGAGCAATTTTGCTGTTTGAACACTGTGAATCGCGATCGCGGAAGCCTTGTCGCGATCGCGTAGAGGAAAATTCTGCTGTACTAACCGACTTTAGAAGCTTATATCTCGCAATTTATAAGAAATTGGGAGATGAACAACAAATAAAAGTTATAGCTCTTGGTGTTTAGTTTTCAGAAAGTTAAACCATTTACAATTTGGAGTTTTGTACAAAACGTTATGACCATTATAGTAGAGACTGTCCGGAAGAGATGGGCACTTGTTCTTCGTGATTGCGAAAGGCAAATTTTGGGCTGAGAAAAGTTGTGCTTCGCGATCGCGAAGAGTAAATACCTGGGTAGTAGATATATTTCGAGGTTTTAGCCATTTTTAATATATTTGGAGCTATGGAGCTCAGATTTAAGCGATGTTTGAGGCGATTTTTACCATATGGATTGGGGTAAGTGTTCTATATCCTAAAGCGTTTATAATATTTCATGAATCTATGATTGTATTCATCATTTATTTCGGATTTAGACGGAGGAAATTGGAATTTTTGTAAAACTTTCCAAAAATGAATATTTAAGATTTGAAAGTCCATTTGACATCGGAATTTGATAATTTTTATATGGTTGAACTCGTATCGGAACGGGCGTTTGAATTTCGTAAGTTTTTTTGAGATTCAAGATGTGGGCCCCACTATCGATTTTTTAGATGAATTTCGGATTTTAATCCGAAAAATTAGTAAATTCATATGGAATTAATCCCTGCGATTTGTATTGAGTATATTGAATTGTTTATGACTAGATTTGATGATTTCATACACGAATTAGCGAGGCAAAGGTTTATTGGATTCTTGAACTTGGTTGCAAAGGTAGGTAAGTGTCGTGGTTAACCTTGACTTGAGGGAATAGAACCCTTAAATTATTTGTTACGTGAGATGCATGTGAATGACGTATAGGCAAGGTGATGAGTGTCTATATGTCGTCAAATTAATTATTTGCATTACTTGAAAAATCATAAATTATTTTAAATCATGAATTAATTATTATATTAATTGTTTCACTCATATTCCTTATCAAATATTAATTCTTGAATTCCTGCAATAATTGTTACATGCTTATTTGACTTATGTGTCTTAATTGTTATTTGACATTTAGCATACTAAATATTAAACTGCTTATTTTCTCCATGATTTCCATAATTAATTGCTAATTGTCATTGTTTGTTCATAAATAAATTATACTTATTGTCTGCCTTGATGCTTAATAGTTTCTCATTGAACGTGATATTTATTGGAGTAATTTTTATTATATTTATGAGCTGTTAAAATATATTAGGGGATTGGATTGCACGCCGCAACAGAAATGAAAGTAAATATATTGGGGGATCGAGTTGCATGCCGCAACGGAAATGAAAGTAAATATATTGGGGGATTGGGTTGCACGCCGCAACAGACTTATTTAAAATTTATATTGGGGGAGCGGGTTGCACGCCGCAACAGAACTAATTGAAATGAATATATTGGAGGAGCGGGTTGCACGCCGCAACAGAATTAAATATGAATATATTGTAGTATCGTGTTGTACGCCGCAACAGAAATTGGTGGAAATAATAATTGGTTATGACTGCTGAGTTGGCTTCAACTGTTAAAATGAGTTACCTGATTTATTTCTATTGTTGTTGTTAATACTATTATTGCGTACAAGTTAATGTAAGTGACCTGCCATAGCCTCGTCACTACTTCGTCGAGGTTAGGCTCGGCACTTACTAATACATGTGGTCGGTTGTACTGATACTATACTCTGCACTTCTTGTGCAGATTTCGGAGTTGGTCCTAGCGGCATACTATAGATTTTCCCGGATACAGCTACCTGTGGAGACTTGAGGTATAACTGCACAGCGTTCGCAGTTCTGAAGTCTCCTTCTATCTTATCTCAGCTGTGTATTATATTTCAAACACCTTGAATTTTATTCAGACCTTTATTTGTATTATTCTATAAGCTCGTGCACTTGCGACTCCAGTTTTGGGATGGTATTTAGATATCACAATTATTATGGAGTATTCACTTTATTCCAGACTTTATTTCTGCATTTGTTTTCTTGTTATTAATTAATTTAAAATTTTGTTAAAATGGATAATTATATTCTAACGTTGGCTTGCCTAGCAAGTGAAATGTTAGGTGCCATCGCGGTCTCGATGGTGGAAATTTTAGGTCGTGACATTTCTGCTTCTCGAAAGAAGAAAAATTAAAATTTTCAATATAGAAATATTCTTACAGAATAATTATATTTACCAAATTATCTCCCATAAGTTAATTCCATATCTCTCTCAAATATAAATAATATTCTCTTCTCATATTCCCTATTTTTGTTTAACTATATGTTAATTGATTAAAAATCTATATATATTTCTATAATAAACATAATTAAAGTCTTACATAAAAATTATTTATAACTTTTTCTCTATTTAAATAATAATAATTGTAAAATGAATTTTAATACTTTTTTTCCCCTATAATTTAACACTGAAAAGTATATTTCTGAATTGACCAAACACAATATGTTTATCAAATACTCTCAAATAAATTTACCAAACAAATTGTTTTCTCCGAAAGCACTTCTCTGAAATACTATTTTGATAAAAGTGCTTTAAAAATAAGTAGTTTTTAGAAGTCAAAGGATGGCCTGCTATTGAGTATTGAAGCTTGGAGTAATTGTATGTAGTTATAGCCAGGGTGACCACCGACATCTAATATAGCAATGAACAAGTGGATTAGGGCTTTTGAAATTTCAATTAGTTCATTCATATACACATGCAATAGCTTTATAATCCACTTTCACAACAAGTGGATTAGAGGTTTGAGATTTCATCCAATGATATTTACTATAAATTGGTCATGCACACATCTTAATTGAGCAACACAATATTTTACTGCAATAACTATCACATATCAAAAAACAATTGCGATGGCTTCAGCAAAAATTTTCTTGAATTTCCTTTTGGCTGCATTAATCGCAACCCCCATTGCAGTAGCCCAGCTTGTTTCAATATATATATACACACTGCCCTATATAGACTAAAAACTCTACCCTATATATACACTAAAATCTTATGATAGAAGTCCTAAGTGGCGTTATTAGCCTATGATATATTGGTATATATACACTATCGGATCATCCAAAGAATAACTACAAGTAAATTTTCTTAAAATGTAGGAAGATGATTTGAAGTCTAAGAGAATGATAATGTATCTATTATTCCTTTCGTAACAATTGGTGAGGATGGTATAAATATTTAGTAACTTGAGCCGAATGAATCCTACACTCGCGGTCAATAAGTTGCATATGGCCCCATGATTATATAATTAATAATCATTCATCACATTCATAAGAAGTTTTTGTTTGTTGAATTGTGCGATCACTTCATCTAAAAGTCTAAATGGTGTGAGATAATATCTTTTTATTTACATAATTAATTATATCTTCAACATATCCCTAAAATGCGAAGTTGATCTAATTGCGTAAATAATATTAACATCATTTAACTTTGCAGATGCATCAGTGCAATTGCAGTGTGGAGCAAGAAATGTGGTATCAATTACAACAACAAATGGATCTGGAGTGTTTTCCTTGGTGTTGGATCCTCTTGTAAATACTTTGCCATTGCTGCTATCCAACTGCAGTCTAGTGGTTGCAACTCCACTCTCAACATGTAACGCGAGCTTACCAGCTGAAGGGCTTTTGCAATCACCCTTGCAGCTAGTAAATACCATTATTGGAAGTATCGGCCTTCGTCCTAGTGTCATTTTAGGTCCTACTGGTTTTCGACTTGATCTTAATCGCAATTTATAGTTAACGAGCTAGCCTAGATATTCACCTTAGATGCTAGTGCTTAATTAGTACTACTATGCATCAGCTAGTTAATTAACCTTCTTGGCCAGCTGCTTACTGGATAAATAAGGATTGTTGTTTCCACTAGTGAATAAAGTACAAATAATATTTGCAAGTCAAATATTGGAGCCATCTAATCGTATTGCTTGTGTTTTTATTTTGTTTATAGATTTTTCTTGTTTATTATCCTTCCTTCTTTATTTTCTTTTATATATGTGGCGATGATCCTAAAATGAGTTTCGACCTTATGACTTTGCACAATTGGGACGCATGAAAAACGAATTAAGGGACGTAAAAAGAATAGTAAAAGAAAGATACGAAAAGATATAATAACAATACCCCAAATAGGGGTATCATGCGTGCTGGGATTAATGGGAAAGGAGATATTTAGCATTAGAAAGATCTGTAATTCGAAGATTTTGATCCCAAATATTTGGGGGTCCTTGAATGGAGCTTCCGAGAGATTATATGTTAGGAATCCAACGATAATGTCACGATCCGAAATTCCAACTTCGAGATCGTGATGACGCATAACATCCACTTGCTAGGCAAGTCGACATGAAATAAGTAATTAACCAATTTTAACAGTTAAAAACAAAATAATGATATTCAACGCGAAATAAATGCCAAATCTAATATAATGCGAATATAAACCACATGATACTAACTATTCCCAGAAATTCGGAGTCACGAGTACACGAGCAACTAGAAGTCTACAGACACAGTCTGAAATAAATACAATTGTTCAAAAGAGATAAAGAGTAAAAGTAGCAAGTGGAAGGAGACTTCAAGGTCTGCGAATGCCAGTAGATCTGCCTCAAGCCTCCGTGTGAAAGTGATACGAGCTGACGCACCTCTAAGTATCGCTGGGACCGATACCAGTATCTGCACAAGAAATGCAGAAGTGTAGTATGAGTAGAACCGACCCAATTTACTTTGTAAGTGTCGAGCCTAACTTCGACGAGATAGTAACGAGAATTTGACAAATACCTACGTAAAAACCCTGTACAAGTATATATAAAGCAGCAAAATTGCAAGAAGAAGAATAAAATACTAACTGGGATTGTGACTATATTTAAAATTTTCAAAACGGAGGATAAAGAAGGTTTAATTTACCTAATATAAGCATTTTTTCACCATATGAAAGAGCTAAAGATTTTTCCGGAACGAACTGTTAGTATCTAAGATGAAGATTACACATGTCTTAACCAGGTATAATGAAATGTGTTAATCAAAAATATTCCAAGTGCATAAATCTCCTCTTCTTAGCATGTTTAATGGTTTCTGTTTTCCTCCAAAAACGTCTTTTTCATTTTCTTATTTTGTTCCATCTTTTATGAATGTTACTTTCACATAATCCAATTCCTATCCACGCATCAATTAAGGATGAATCCATAATTCATTATTACAGCTCAATTCAAGAAAAAAACTAAAATATCGAAACAATTGATCTCCTAAGAAATTATGCACGGAAAAGCTCCTCAACAGAATGAGATACGAATAAGAAATTGAAAAATTATAGAGAAAGGGGATAGAGATATACTTTTATTCTGAACAAATCAAATCGAATTATCGTTAAAAGTGTAATGTCCCCCTTATAAAAGAATCCCCTAATTCGATGATGACCTTGTTGGGTATATTTTACTTAAAATTGAGATTATGTGAAGGGATTTATCAATGGTTATGTTGAAGAAGCTGATCATGATAAGGATAAGCTTACACGAGATAAGGATGGTTAGATTGCATTATAGAGTTTGTACTTAACTCAATGTAGTAGTCATACATGTAGTAGAACTCTAAGTCATTTTGTGATGACCCAAAATATTATCTTTAAATTTAATAAGTAATTTTGTGTTCTAAGACCTCAAAAAGTACCATGTATCATTTCTCGACTTGCGTGCGCAATCCGAAAAATTTTCCGAAAAGTTTTCATGTGAAAAATAGATTAAAATGTGAAATAAAGCTTTGAAAATCAACTGAGTTGACTTTGGTCAACATTTTGAGCAAACGGATCCAGATCAGTATTTTGACAATTTCGCTAGGTCCGTATCGTGATTGGGGGCTTGGGCGTATGCTCGGAATTGAATTCCGAGATCCCTAGCCCGAGATATGAAATTTTGATAAAAAATTAAAAGCTTGAAAGCTTAATGATTTTAAAAAAATTACTGATGTTGAATTTATTGACCTCGGGTCCGTATTTTAGTTTTTGAGCCCGATATAGGTCCACTATAATATTTATGACTTTTCTGCCAAATTTGGTGAGAATCGGAGTTGATTTGACATGATTCGAACATCCGGATGTAAAAATATAAGTTTTAAAGTTTTCTTGAAAATTTCCTTTGATTTAGTGTCCGATAAATAGTTTTAGGTGTTATTTTAGCGATTTGATTGCGCGAGCAAGTTCGTATGATATTTTAGGACTTGTGTGCATGTGTTGGTTTGGAGCCGCGAGGGCTCGGGTGAGTTTCGGATAGGCTACGGGATGATTTTGAACTTAGAAAATCTGGTTTTTGAGCTTATGTTGTCATCTGGTTCATTGTGATTCACGATCGCGAAGCCATTCCTGCGATCACGAGGAATAAATTGTAAGTAGTGAGTTTTACCCTTCGCGTTCGCGAATATAGGCACGCGATCGCGGAAGGTAAACTCCCAGTGCACTGCGAACTCAAGGGACCAGATGCGATGGTGCAGAATGAAGGAGGGTAGGAGCTAGGCACGTCAATTGTGCTCCGCGATCGCATGAGCATTTACGTGATCGTGTAAGGCTGAAAAAATATACTCCGGGATCGCATGAGCATTTACGCGATCACGTAGAGTTAAAAGTCTGGGCAGCCAAAATGTGCTTCGCGATCGCGAAGCCATTCCCGCGATCGCGAAGAGTAAAATGAACATGGGCAAAAGTTGTTCTACGCGATCGCGAACGAATTTCCGCGATCGCGATGAGTAAAAATCCCAGAAACAGAACTTAAGTTCTAGAAATGGGGTTTCGACCCATTTTTAACTCTTTTTCATTTTTGAGCTCGGGTAAGGCGATTCTTGGGCGATTTTCACGGGAAAACATTGGGATTTGAAGCTTTCGGAGACAAATTTAAAAGGAAAAGCTGTGGTTGAGTAATTGATTGGAATTTGCAAAGCGAGGTAAGTGTCGTGGTTAACCTTGACTTGAGGGAATAGAACCCTTAATTTAATTGTTATGTGAATTGCATGTAAACGACGTATAGGCGAGGTGACGAGTGTCTATACGTCGTCAAATTAATTGTTTGGCTGCTTATTTGAAAAAATCATAAATTTTTTTAAATCATAAATTAATTGTTATAATAATTGTTTCTCTCCTATTCTTTGTCAAATATTAATTCTTTAATTCCTGCATTAATTGTTACATGTTATTTGAATTATGTGTTTTAATTGTTATTTGACATTTAGCATATTAAATATTAAACTGCCTATTTTCTCCCTGATTTCCATAATAATCTACTATTAGTCATTGTTTGTTTCATAATTAAATTATAATTATTGTATGCTTGTTGTCTTATAATTTTATATTAATTGTTACATTTATTGGGGAAATTTCTTCTATAAGAATTGGTAAATGAATATGTTGGAGGAGCAGGTTGCAAGCCGCAACAAAATTAATTATAATGAATATATTAGAGGATCGGGTTGCACGCCACAACAGACTTATGAAAAGTCCTTATTGGAGGATCGGGTTGCACGCTGCAACAGAATTGAATGTGAATATATTGTGATAGCGTGTTGCACGCTGCAACATAATTGATGGAAATGATAATTGGTTATGACAGCTGAGTTAGCTTCAATTATTATAAATGAGTTACTTGATTTATTTCTATTATTGTTGCTGTTACTACTATTGCGTACAGGTAATGTAAGTGACCCGCCTTAGCCTCGTCACTACTTCGTCGAGGTTAGGCTCAGCACTTACCAGTACATGGGGTCGGTTGTACTGATACTATACTCTGCACTTCTTGTGCAGATTTCGGAGTTGGTCCCAGAGGCGTGCCATAGACTTGCTCGGATTTCAGCTATTCAGAGGAGACTTGAGGTATAACTGCATGACGTCCGCAATTCTGAAGTCCCCGTCTACTTAATTTTGCTGTGTGTTTATTTTCAGATAGCTTTACTTTATTCAGATCTTTATTTGTATTTATTCTAGAAGCTCGTGCACTTGTGACACCAATTCTGGGATGGTATTTAGACACTGTTGTTTTTATGGATTATTTTACTATGTTACAAACTTTGCTTCCGCTTTTGTTTCCTTGATTATTAATAATTTAAAAAATGGTTTAAAATTTGTTAATATTATTCTAACGTTGGCTTGCCTAGCAAGTGAAATGTTAGGCGTCATCACGGTCCGAATGAGGGAATTTCGGGTCGTGACAGTTGGTATCAGAGCCATAGGTTACATAGGTCTCACGAGTCACGAGCAAGCTTAGTAGAGTCTGAAGGATCGGTACAGAGACGTCTGTACTTATCTCTTAGAGGCTATGAAGTTTAGGAACAATATCATCTCTTTCTTATTCAGTCGTGTGATTTTGTTCTATTATCGATGATTGAACCATTCTACTCATATTCTCTCACAGATGGTGAGAACACGTAACACCTCTACCGATGGACAGGGACCAGAACCCCTGGTGGAAACTATGGCCAGGGGTAGAGGTCGAGGCCGAGGTTGTGCTAGAGGCCTAGGCAGAGGCTGAGGTAGTGCTCAGTCAAGAGCTCGAGCAGCTGCACCTATTGTAGAATCTCAGGTGGACCTTCAGGAGGAGGTTCCAGTTCAGAATGTTCCAGTTGGACTAGTTCAGTTCCCGGAAGGATTCATAGCCACTCCAGTACTTCAGGATGCTCTAGTCCGTTTGGTAAGTCTTATGGAGGGCGTGGCCCAGAATGGCACATTTCCAGTGGCACCAGCCGTCTCACAAGCTGGAAGAGGAGCACAAACTCCCATTACTCCCGCTCCGGAGCAGATGGCTCCCCAGAATCAGGCTCCAGTAGCCCTGCCAGTTGGGGTAGTTCAGCCAGTGGTTGCGGCACAGATCGGTGATAGGCCCGCCATGTCTTTTGAGGCCTTATTGAGACTTGATAAGTTTACCAAGCTCTTTCCAGTTCACTTTAGTGGTACACCTTCTGAGGACCCACAAAATTATCTTGGACACTGCCATGAGGTGCTACGGAATATGGGATCATCCTCCCAGACCGTTTCATTCAGCACTTCATGTATCTCCTGGTGCTTCAGGGAGTCACTGTCCTATTATGCCTTACTCTGCGCAGCCAGCATTCAGTGCTCATTCAGCTCCTATAAGTGCACCACCACTCCAGAGTTACTACAACAATTATCTGGCCCATTTGGGTCAGCTTAAGAGCCACGACATCAGGATGGGTGTTATGAGTGTGGGAACATTGGTCACATCAGGAGGTATTGCCCTAGATTGGAGAGTAACAGATCTTGGCAAGATTCTCGTGCCATCATTCCAGCACCGGTTGCTTCACCGCCTGCTCAGCCAGCTAGAGGTAGGGGTTAGGCAGCTAGAGGTGGAGGTCAGGCTATTAAAGGTGGAGGTCAAGCCATTAGAGATGGAGGTCAGACCGTTAGAGGTGGAGGCCAGCCGATTAGAGGCCATCCCAGAGATGCAGTTCAGAGTGGTGGGCCCCAGTCCCGATTTTATGCTTTTCCAGCTAGGCCTGAGGGCAAGTCATCTGATGTTGTGATTACAGGTATTATTCCAGTTTGCTATAGAGATGCTTCAGTTCTATTTGATCCAGGATGTACTTATTCCTATGTGTCCTCCTATTTTGCTTCATATTTGGTTGTGCCTTATGATTCTCTCAGTGCTTCTGTGTGTGTATCTACACCGGTGGGAGACTCTGTTGTAGTAGATCATGTTTATCATTCGTGCGTGGTTACTATTAGTAATCTTGAGACTAGTATGGACCTTCTACTTCTTGATATGCTAGATTTTGATGTCATCTTGGGTATGGATTGGCCGTCCCCTTATCATGCCATATTAGATTGTCATGCCAAGACAGTGACCCTAGCTACGCCGGGGTTACATCGATTAGAGTGGAAAGGAACTCCTGGTCATTCTGCCAGCAGGGTTATTTCTTATATGAAAGCTCGGCGTATGGTAAAGAAAGGGTGTCTAGCCTATTTGGCTTATATTCGCGATCCCAGTGCGGACGTTCCTTCTATGGACTTAGTACCAGTTGTTCATGAATTTCTAGGAGTATTTCCTGAAGATTTTCTGGGGATGCCATCTGACAGAGATATTGACTTCTGTATTGATTTGGCTTCGGGCACTCAGCCTATTTTTATTCCACCATACCGTATGGCCCCGCCAGAGTTGAAAGAATTGAAAGAGCAGTTACAAGACTTGCTTGATCAGGGATTTATTAGACCCAGTGTCTTGTCCTGGGGTGCACCAGTATTATTTGTAAAGAAGAAAGATGGCTCTATGCGGATATGCATAGATAATCGGCAGTTGAACAAAGCCACTATCAAAAACAAATATCTGCTGCCAAGAATTGATGATTTATTTGATCAGCTTCAAGGTGCCAAGGTATTTTCGAAGATTGATTTTAGGTCTGGTTACCATTAGTTGAAGATCAGGGCATCTGATGTCCCTAAAACAATTTTTCGAACTCGGTATGGGCATTACGAACTCCTAATGATGTTATTTGGGTTGACAAATGCCCCAACAACATTTATGGATTTGATGAATCAGGTGTTCAAGCCTTATTTGGATTCTTTTGTGGTTGTCTTCATTGATGATATCTTGATTTACTCCAGCAGTCGAGAGGAACATGAGCAGCATCTTCGAAGTGTGCTTCACACTTTGAAGAATAATCAGTTATATGCCATATTTTCAAAATATGAGTTTTGGTTATACTTAGTTGCCTTTTTGGGGCATGTTGTATCGGCAGAAGGCATAAAAGTGGATCCTAAGAAGATTGAAGCAGTTCAGAATTGGCCTCGACCTACTTTAGTTACATAGATCCGGAGTTTTCTGGGTTTAGCAGGTTATTATCGTCGGTTCGTGGAAGGGTTTTCATCTATAGCAAGCCCATTGACCAGATTGACCCAGAAAGGTGTCCCATTCAGATGGTCAGACGAGTGTGAGTTGATCTTTCAGAAGCTCAAGACCACTTTGACTACAGCGCCAGTATTGGTATTACACACAGGTTTAAGATCGTATACGGTATATTGTGACGCATCTCATATTGGGCTTGGTGCAGTATTAATGCAAGATGGCAAGGTAATTGCATATGCGTCACGGCAGTTGAAAGTTCACGAGAAGAATTATCCTGTTCATGACTTAGAATTGGTAGCCATTATTCATGCATTGAAGATTTGGAGGCATTACCTCTACGGTGTCTCATGTGAGGTATTTACTAATCATCGTAGCCTTCAGTATCTGTTCAAACAAAAAGATCTTAATTTGAGGTAGAGAAGATGGTTGGAGTTGTTGAAAGACTATGATATCACCATTTTGTATCGCCCCGGAAAGGCCAATGTGGTGGCCGATGCTTTGAGTAGAAAGGTTGTGAGTATGGGCAGTCTTGCGTATATTCCGGTTGGTGAGAGGCCATTAGCTGCAGATGTTCAGACTTTGGCTAATCAGTTCATGAGGTTAGATGTTTCAGAACTCATTCAGGTTCTAGCTTGCACAGTCGCTCGATCTTCTTTATATGAGCGCATTAGAGAGAGGCAGTATGGTGATCCTCACTTACTTGTCCTTAAGGACATGGTACGGCACAGTGATGCCAAACAGGTTGTTGTAGGGGAAGATAGGGTTCTACGAATGGAGGGTCGTATTTGTGTGCCTAATGTGGATGGGCTTCGTGAATTAATTCTTGATGAATCACATAGTTCTTGGTATTCTATTCATCCAGGTACCGCCAAAATGTATCAAGATTTGCGGCAACATTATTGGTGGAGGAGAATGAAAAAGGATATAGTTGTATATGTAGCTAGGTATCTGAATTGTCAACAATTTAAGTACGAGCATCAGAGACATGTTGGTTTGCTTCAAAAGTTAGAAATTCCTGAGTGGGAGTGGGAGCGTATCACTATGGATTTTGTTGTTGGGCTCCCATAGACTCTGAGAAAATTTGACGCAGTTTCGGTCATTGTGGACAGGTTGACCAAGTCAGTACATTTCATTCCAGTGGCAGTTACATATTTTTCAGAGAGGTTAGCTGAAATTTACATTCGTGAGACTGTCCGCCTTCACGGTGTGCCCGTGTCTATTATTTCAGATCGAGGTACGTAGTTTACCTCACATTTCTGGAGGGTTGTACAACGTAAGTTAGGCACGCGGGTGGAGTTGAGAACAATATTTCATCCATAGACAGACGGACAGTCAGAGCGCACTATTCAGATACTGGAAGATATGCTCTGCGCTTGTGTTATAGACTTTGGAGGTTCTTGGGATCATTTCTTGCCACTTGCGGAGTTTGCTTATAATAATAGCTACCGGTCGAGCATTCAGATGGCTCCATATGAGGCATTATACGGAACTCCAGTTGGTTGGTTTGAACCGAGAGAGGCTCGGTAGTTGGGTACCGATTTGGTATAGGATACCTTGGATAAGGTCAAGGTTATTCAGGATCGACTTCGCACAGCTCAGTCTAGGCAAAAGAGTTATGCCGATAGTAAAGTTCATGATATTGCATTCATGGTTGGAGAAAGAATATTGCTTCGGATTTCACCTATGAAAGGTGTAATGAGGTTCGGAAAGAAGGGCAAGTTGAGCCCTAGGTATATCGGACCCTTTGAAATTCTTGAAAGGGTGGGTGAAGTAGCCTACAGGCTTGCATTACTACCTAGTTTATCAGCGGTTCATCCGGTGTTCCATGTGTCTATGCTCCGAAAATATCATGGTGATCCGTCCCATGTGTTTGATTTCAGCTCAGTCCAATTAGATAAAGATTTGACTTACGAAGAGGAGTCGGTGGCTATTCTAGCCCGGCAGGTCCGACAGTTGAGGTCTAAGAGTTATACTTCAGTTCGGGTGCAATGGTGAGGTTAGCGAGTAGAGGCATCTACCTGGGAGTCCGCGTCGGACATGAGGAGTAAATATCCACACCTTTTCTCCAGCTCAGGTACTTTTTCTAACTCCGTTCGAGGACGAACGTTTGTTTTAGAGGTGGAAAATGTGATGACCTAAAATGTCATCTTTAAATTTAATAAGTAATTCTGTATTCTAAGACCTCGAAAAGCACCATGTATAATTCCTCGACTTGCGTGCGTAGTCCGTATAGTTTTCGAAAGGATTTTATGTGAAAAATAGATTAAAATGTGAAATAGATCTTTTAAACTCAACTGAGTTGACTTTGGTCAACATTTTGAGCAAACGTACCCGGATCAGTGTTTTGACAATTTCAGTAAGTCTGTATCGTGATTTGGGACTTGGGCATATGCCTAGAATCGAATTCCAAGATCCCTAGCCCGAGATATGGAATTTTGATAAAACATTAAATGCTTGAAAGCTTAATGATTTTTAAGAAATTACTGAAATTGGATTTATTGACCTCGGGTCCACTATAATATTTATGACTTATCTGCCAAATTTGGTGAGAATCGGAGTTGATTTGACGTGATTCGGACGTCCGGTTGTAAAAATATAAGATTTAAAGTTTTCTTGAAAATTTCCTTTGAATTGGTGTCCGATTCGTAGTTCTAGGTGTTATTTTAGCGATTTGATCGTGCGAGCAAGTTCGTATGATGTTTTAAGACTTGTATGCATGTTTGGTTTAGAGCCCCGAGGGCTCGGGTGAGTTCCAGATAGGATACGGGATGATTTTGAACTTAGAAAATCTGGTTTTTCTGCAACTTCAGGCTTTTGGTATTTCCTTCATCGCATTCGCGAATGTACTCTCGCGAACGCGAAGAGAAAAATGGGCTGGCTGAATTTTCCTTTTTCGCGAAGTCACGAACGTGAAGCTATGGGGACTTTACCCTTCGCGAACTCGACCAGCTCAACGCGAATGCGAAGCTTTAGAGGCCTAGGGGACGGGTCAGTTGTCCTTCTACGCGAACGCGAGCACTGGCACGCGAAGTCCAGGAGGAAAAAGCTTTTGCAAACGCGAACACGAAAGCCACGGGCTGCTATTCATCGGGAGTGCGACAGGCCCTTCGCGAACGCGAAGAAGGCCTGACGTCTATGACTTAAAATAGAACCAAAATGGGATTTTTCACATTTTTCACAAACCCTCAATTAGAACTCGGTTTAGGGGCGATTTCAAAGGAGTTTTTCACAATTTCGAACTGGGTAAGTGTTCTTTATCATGTAGTGATTGTATTTCATAAATCTAAGTCTATATTCATCATTTATTTCGGATTTAGATGGAAGAAATTGAAATTTTTATAAAATCTTCCAAAAATAAAAATTTAAGATTTGAAGGTCCATTTGATATCGGAATTGGATAATTTTTGTATGGTTGGACTCGTCTCGGAATAGGTGTTCGAATTTCGTAAGTTTTTTCGAGATTTGAGATATGGGTCCCACTGCCTAGTATTTTAATGTATTTCGGATTTTATCTGAAAAATTAGCAAATTCATATGGAATTAATTCCTATGATTCGTATTGAATATATTAAATTGTTTGTGAATAGATTTAAAGCTTTTGGAGACAAATTTAAAAGGAAAAGCTGTGGTCGAGTAATTGATTGGAATTTGCAAAGAAAGGTAAGTGTCGTGGTTAACCTTGACTTGAGGGAATAGAACCCTTAAATTATTTGTTATGTGAAATGCATGTGAACAACATATAGGCGAGGTGTGTACTGGTAGCAAAGGGCCTGTCGTGTTCGCGAAGAATAGCAACTTGTGGCTTTCGAGTTCAAGAGTCCTCCTTTGCGTTCGCGAATGCTTTTTCCCCTGGAATTCGTGTTCGCGTGCCAGTTCTCGCGTTCGTGTAGAAGGACAACTGACCCCTCCCCCAGGCCTCTAAAGCTTCGCGTTCGCGTTGAGCTGGTCACGTTCGCGAAGGGTAAAGTCCCCATAGCTTCGCGTTCGCGACCCAATCTTTGCATTCGTGAAGAAGGAAAATTCAGCCAGCCCATTTTGCTCTTCGCATTCACGAGAGTACATTCGCGAATGCGATGAAGGAAATACCAGAAGCCTGAAGTTGCAGAAAAACCATATTTTCTAAGTTCAAAATCATCCTGTATCCTATCCGAAACTCACCCGAGCCCTCGGGGCTCCAAACCAAATATGTACACAAGTCATAAAACATCATACGAACTTGCTCGCGTGATCAAATCGCCAAAATAACACCTAGAACTACGAATCGGACACCAATTCAAAGGAAATTTTCAAGAAAACTTTAAATCTTATATTTTTACAACCGGACGTCCGAATCACGTCAAATCAACTCTGATTCTCACCAAATTTGGCAGACAAGTCATAAATATTATAATGGACCTATACCGGGCTCCAAAACCAAAATATGGACCCGAGGTCAATAAATCCAATTTCAGTAATTTCTTAAAAATTATTAAGCTTTCAAGCTTTTAATTTTTCATCAAAATTTCATATCTCGGGCTAGGGACCTCGAAATTCGATTCCAGGCATATGCCCAAGTCCCAAATCATGATACGGACCTACCGAAATTGTTAAAACATTGATCCTGATCTGTTTGCTCAAATTTTGACCAAAGTCAACTCAGTTAAGTTTAGAAGCTCTATTTCACATTTTAATCCATTTTTCACATTAAAACTTTTCGAAAACTGTACGGACTGTGCACGTAAGTCGAGGAATTATAAATGGTGCTTTTCGAGGTCTTAGAATACAGAATTACTTATTAAATTTAAAGATGACATTTTGGGTCATCACACATTTGTAGTAGCTATCACTTAGCCTAGTATTTTGTTTGGTTTGTGACTTGTATATATGCAGTCACTTGTAGCTTTGTAATACATAAGAAAACACACAATTACTGAATATAACTCCTTCTCAATCAAGTGATTTTCTACATGGTATTAGAGCTTTCTGAACCTACGCTGCCCACACCAGAAACATGATCAAACATGGCCATAGCAACACCCTCAACCCCTTTGTGTCTATCACCTGCTTCCCTGTATCATCTGATTGCCTCCTGTCCATTTAAGTTGAAACCATCGAACTATTTAATTTGGAGGACACAAATATTCCAGTTGATTTAGGAAATAGAGGTGACAAACTTGATCAAGGAAGGCAAGTGAGACACAAGCAGTTCATCTAATTTTGCTAGTGCTGATAAGGTTGTCGACAAAAGTGATGACAATACTGACTGGGAGGAAAAAGATATGTTCCTGAGGAGTTGGATCTATGCTACAATGACTGAGGAAAGCGTTTATCTCATTGTGGGATGTTCAACTGCCAAAGAAATGTGGGGATGCATGGACGAAGCATATCTGCATGCAACCAAGGACAAGGAATTTCAACTTAAGAAACACCTGCAGAACATCAAGCTAGGAACCAAAAGACTTGATGAATATCTGAAGGAGTTCAAAGGCATATGTGATGGCCTTTCAGTTATACACAATCAAGTTGATGAAGACATCCAAGTGATGAACTTTTCTAGAGGACTTGGTCCAAAGTACAAGACCTTTAGGACTGTCATGCTTGGAAAGGCCCCATATCCTACCCTAAACCAGTTTGTCAATGCTTTTAGAGGATTTGACATGACATAGGACGAAGAATAAATGGCTCAACAAGGCTAAAATATGGCCTTTGTTTCTCAAAGAGGAAGAGGTCGTGCGGGTTACTCTAACAGAAGAGGAAACTCAAACTTCTCCTTAAGAGGAAGAGGTTCCAGACTTTCAGGACAAGGTAGTTGTAACGACTCGGGCGGCCGTTTCGAGAGTTGTAGCCCCGTTTCCTCATTTACTGCTCTATTTATACTTTATAGCTATTATATGACTTATCGGGTTAGTTGGTTCAGGTCCGAAGTGAATTCAGTGTTAAATGAGATACTTAGTCTCTTAAATGAAAAACTTAAGTTAGAAAAGTAGACCGGATGTTGATCCATGTGTAACCGACCCCAAATTTGAATTCTGATAATTCCAGTAGCTCAGTATGGTGTTTTGGACCTAGAAGCATGTCCGATAAAGTATTTGGAGGTCCGTAGTAGTATTAGGCTTGAAATGGCAAAGGTCGAATTTTTTGGGAAGTTTACCCGGGGGTGGACTTTTTGATATCGGGGTCGGATTCTGATATCGAGAGTTGCAATAGGTTTGTGGGGTCATTTATAACTTGTGTGCAAAATTTGAGATCAATCAGACATCATTTGATAGGTTTGGGCGTTGTTTGTAGAATTTGGAAATTTTGAAATTTCTTAGGCTTAAATCCGTGTGTAATTAGTATTTTCAATGTTGTCAGAGGTGATTTGAAGATTCAATTAAGTTTGTATGATATTATAAGACTTGTTGGTATGTTTGGTTGAGGTCCCGGGGGCATCGGGTTGATTTCGGGTGGTTAACGGACTTGGAATTCGATTTGAGAAGTTGCTGAAGTTTGGACTCAGCTGGTGTAATCTCACCTGCGGAAGTCTCATCGTAGGTGCGTATCCGCAGGGGTGAGAAGAGAAGTCGTAGAAGCGGCCAGGGAGGCCTTGGGCAGAGGCGGCAAATGCGGCCATTCACGCGCAGAAGCGACCTACGCGGAAGCACATACAGGCGCGTAGATGAGGGCAAAGGCACAGATGTGGAGGTCTTTTCCGCACATGCGGTTGGTAAAGAAGTGGGAAAGGGCCGCACCTACGAGACCGCAGAAGCGGCCAAGTTGCCGCAGGTGCGGAAGGCCTGGGCAGATTCTTTAAATGTGACCCTTCGCAATTTCCGCTTCATTCCTTGTCTTCAGTTTTCTTCAATAATTATGTTTCCCCATTGATTTCCCACCTAGATGGTGTGTTTTTGAGCTGTAAATTGGGGATTTGAGGCTAGGAATTTGGAGAGTTGGTTTTGAGGATTTGAATGACCAATTGGTGTTGGATTTTGATGAATTTGGTATGGTTAGGCTCGTGAGTGAATGAGCTTTTGGATTTTGTGACTTTTGTCGGATTTTGAGACGTGGGCCCGGGGGTTGGTGTAACGACCCTACCAGTCGTTTTGAGCATTTGCACTTCGCTCGGTAGTTTACAGGCATGAGTATCCCCATATGATATATTTTGACTTATGTGAATCGTCAGTTTTGATTTTTTAGGTTATTCAGAATCGAATTGGAAGAATGGATTTCATTATTGAAGCTTTAAATTGGGAGAGTTGACCAAGATTGAATTTTTAGCATTTGACCTCGGATTGGAATTTTGATGGTTCCGTTGGGTGATTTTGGACTTAGGAGCGCGTCCGGATTGTGAATTGGAGGTCAGTGGTTGAATTTGGCTCGAAATGGTGAAAGTTGAAATTTTGGAAAGGTTGATCAGGAGTGGACATTTTGATATCGGCATCCGATTCTGATTCCGTAAGTTGGAGCAGGTCCGTAATGTCGAATGTGACTTATGTGCAAATTTTGAGGTCAATCGGACGTGATTTGATAGGCTTCGGCATCGGTCATAGAAGTGTAAAGTTTCAAAGTTCATAGATTTCGATTTGAGGTGTGATTCGTCATTTCGATGTTGTTATGTGTGTTTTGAGGTCTCGAGTAGGTCCGTAACGTGTTATGGAACTTGTTGGTATATTCGGACGGGGTTCCGAGAGGCTCGGGTGAGTTTCGGACGAGGTTCGGGTCATTTTATTACATTTTGGATTTTTGCTAAGATTTCTGATTTTGGTGTTTCCACATCTGCGAAAGTGTGGGCGCAAATGCGAGTTCGCAGATGCGGACAATTGGCCGCAGAAGCGGGCAAGGCCATGAAGGACAGGGATCACAGGTGCGAAGAATTTCCCGCACCTGCTGTAGCGCAGATGCGGACAAGTGGACGCATGTGTGGGGGAAGCTATGAGAGATTTACTCCGCAAAAGCAAGGCTAGGGCCGCAAATGCGCGTTCACAGGTGCAGAAGCTAATTAGTGAAATTTTGAAGTTAAATTTGGGAGTTTAGGGCTTGAGAATTGGAGAGTGGATTTGGGGGATTTGGATGACCAAATGGTGTGGATTTTGATAAATTTGGTATGATTAGACTCGTGAGTGTATGGGCTTTCGGGTTTTGTAAATTTTGTCGGGTACCGAGGTGCGGGCCCAGGTTGGGTTTTTGGCCGATTTTTGGCTTTTGATTCAAGATTTAATTTTTTTCGATTGGTATTGGTTCATTTAGCATTGTTTGATGTACTTGAGTTGTTTTTGGTTAGTTTCGAGCCGTTCAGAGGTCGAAACGTGCGAGATGGCATCTTTGGAGAATCGCTTGGTTGCCTGGCATTGGTATCGGCTTGTACGAGGTAAGTAGCTCTTCTAATCTTGGAGCTGAGGGTATGAAACCCCGAAATACGTGTTATGTGATTTGTGTTGAGGTGACGCACATACTAGGTGACGGGCGTGTGGGCATGCACCATGTGAATTGGGACTCTGTTGTTTCCATGGCACTGTATAGTGGCCCTATTTTGTTGATATCTGTGTTTTCACCATGTCATAAAGTAATTGAGCTGTCAATCATGCTAGATATCATGTTTAGGCTTTGTGCCGATACTGTTGGGACCCATAGTGGTCATTTTTTGCTGTCATTTCATTGATTTCATTGATATTTCGTACTCAGTCATATTAATGCATTCATATCATATCTCAGTCTCAGTTGTTATTTATTGATACATCATATCATTATTGTCGGGATAGTTTCATGACATTGTGAGACCGCGAGTGAGACTGGAGAGATTGATGACTGAGTGAGGCCGAGAACCTGATTATGAGTGAAAGTTATGGGATCGGGCTGCACGCCACAACATGCTATATTGATTTATGCTTGGATCTGGCTTATGATAGCGCTTGGGCTGTAGGAGCCCCTCCGGAGTCTGTACAAACCTAGTGAGCGTGGTTGATTATATTGAGGGATGGATCTTCCCTAGACATGGATCTTGTCCGAAGCATTTATATACCTGGAGATGGATCTTCTCCATGGGGCCGGATTGGACTTCCTCGGTACTGAGTGACTGATGGTCAGTGATGCATATATTACGATATGGATCTTCCCTGGGCCGTATGGTCCATATACAGTACCGAGTGGGTGAGCATGATGAGTGGAAACTATGAGACAGTGGGATTGAATACTCTGAGAGTGTGAGTACATGATTCATCTCTGAGATACATGGCATTGGCATGAACACATGACATACAGGTATAGAGATGCATTTTTCCTCATGCTGTATGGTATCACAACATCCATGACTTTTCACACATATTGATATATGGGCATAGAGAGGTATTTCATACTTGTTATCTGGAAAGAAAATGAAACATCTTATTTATTATTGAAATGATTTTGGGAAAAATTATTGTTTTCAAACTTATTCATATTTTTGGCAACTTCGGTAAGCGATTTGGGTTTTTACTGATGTACTTGAAAGGCAGAACCATTTTCAGAAATCTTGATTTTGCTGAGCATTTTTATCATTGAGTTACTTCTTGTATTATTTGCTTTAAGTTGTTAGGAACTGTTGTTGGCTATTGGTGTGGACTCGACCTTGGTACAAGCTCGTCACTACTTTCAACCTAAGGTTAGGTTTGTTACTTATTGAGTACATGGGGTCGGTTGTACTCATACTACACTTCTGCACCTTTGTGCAGATATTGGCTGCTGATGTTGCTGTGTTCGTTAGGAGCTGGATTGAAGATGTACCTGTGTCCCGACTGTAGCTACCTCTTGTTCGTGGTAGCTTTAGATATGTGAAACTTTGTTTATGTACTATTCAAATAGACTATGTATTTATTTTATTTTCGCTTTGTAAACTCTATTCTTAGAAGCTCATGATTTGTACTACCAGCTCTTGGGGAATGTATTAGATTCAGATATTTCTTTACTTAATTGCTTTATTAATTTTTATTGGAATTGGTTAGTAGTTAATTGGCTTACCTAGCGGGTTGGATTAGGTGCCATAACAACTAGTCGGATTTTGGTTCGTGACAGTCGGGTTTGGGCCGATTTTGTATTTTGGCTTTAATTTCGTATTTGTTTTGTGGAATTAATTCCTTTAGCCTATATTGATTGTATTGAACTACTTGTGCTAGATTCGGGGCGTTTGAAGTTGGATTTGAGAGGCAAGGGCATTTTGGAGTAGAATTTAGCCCGGGTTAAGGTAAGTAGCACTTTCAAACTTGGTTCTGAGGGTTCGAACCCCCGAATTATGTGTTATGTGATTGGTATTGAGGTGACGCACATGCCAAGTGACGGGCATGCAGGCGTGAACCGTGAGAATTGTGACTTGGTTGACTCCATATCACAGTATAGTGGTTCTATCTTGTTGATATCCGTGTTTTCATCATGTGATAAAGTAATTGAGCTGTCACTCATGCTAGATATCATGTTTAGGCTTTATGCCGGTACTGTTGGGACCCATAGTGGTCGTTTCTTGTTGCTGTCTTACTGATTTCATTGATATTTGATACTCAGTTATATTTATTCATTTCATATCTCATCCCAGTCTCTGTGGTTATTTATTGATGCATCATGCCATTATTTTCGGGCTAGTATCATGACATTGTGAGCCAGTGAGAGAGAAGCTAGAGAGATTGATGACTGAGTGCCTGATTATGAGTGACATTTATGGGATCGGTCTGCACGCCGCAGTGGTTATACTAATTTATGATAGCGCTTGGGCTGAATGAGCCCCTCCAGAGTCTGTACAAACCCCAGTAAGTGCAGTTGATATTATCTTCTCCACAGCATTGGATTGTCCTTCCTCGGTACTAGGTGACTTATAGTCAGTGATATTTATGTTCTGGGATGGATCTTCCCTGGGACGTACGGGCTATATACCGTACCAAGTGGTTGATTATTTGAGAGTGTGAACCTGGAGATGGATCTTCTCCACAGGGCTGGATTAGCCTTCCTCGGTACTGGGTGACTTATAGTCAGTGATGTATATGTTCTAGGATGGATCTTCCCTTGGCCGTATGGGCCATATACAATACCGAGTGGTTGAGTATTCCAGAGTGTGAGCACATGAGGCTGTCAGCATGGTGCATCACATACAACATTGCATTGGCATGGTAGAGGTTAAGGATTTGTATTTTTCGTATAATTCAGATTGTTCCATTTTTAGTGTTTTAAGATATCTATCGAACTTGAAAGCATGTCTACATTTCTGCACTTTTTGTTTTTTTATTGAATTGTGCTGGTTGAGTTCGTCACTACTTTCATGCCACAGTTTAGGTTTGTTAGTGACTGAGTTGGTTGTACTCATGCTACACCCTGCACCTCGTGTGCAGATCCTGGTGCTTCTGGTTACGGCGACTGCTGATTGAGGAGCTAGGATCTCGGAGACTATCGAGGTAGCTGCACGGCATTTGCAGGCCTTGACTCTCCTTCATTATCTTTATCTGTACTCTAGTTTATACTCCTTAGACATTATAGTAGACTATATTCTGACATAGATGCTCATGTACTCGGTGACACCCCGATTTTGGGATAGATTGTATCGTATTTTGGATATTTCTGTTTTCAAAAGACTTTTTCCTTAATTATTAAATTGCTTCCACCTATATTTTAAATCTTTTACTATGTTGCGATAGTTGAGTAGCGGCTTGCCTAGTTCCACGATAGGCGCCATCACGAACGTTGGTTTTTAGGTCGTGACAAGTTGGTATTAGAGCCTAGATTATATAGGTCTCAAGAGTCATGAGCAGGTTTAGTAGAGTCTTGCGGATCGGTACGGAGACGTATGTATTTATATTCGAGAGGCTGTCAAACCCTTAGGAAGAGTTTAATTTCTTGTACTCTGTTGTGCGAATTTGTTAATTCCAGAAACCAAATTTCTGTTATTCTATTCTCTTACAGATGGTGAGGACACGTACTACTGGGCAGGATGGACAGCCACCAGTACCACCAGCTAGGGCCGTGAGAGGCCGAGGTCGCGGTAGGGGCAGAGGTACGACTAGGGCAGCACCTACAGACCCACCAGTTGCTCAAACTCAAGCACTAGCAGTGCCCATTGTGATTCCAGGCCTTCAGGAGACTTTGGCCCAGATATTGACAAATTGCACTGGCCTTGCTCAGGTGGTTTCGACAAATTGCACCTGCTACTTCTCATGCTAGGGGAGGTATTCATACCCCCGATCCCCGTACTCCGGATCAGGTAGTGCAGGGACTTTAGATACCGGGGGCATTACCATCCCGGACGGATACAACTTCTTAGGCCCAAGTAGTCCCCATTATGGCAGACGATGAGCAGAGGAGGCTTGAGAGATTTGGGAGGCTTCGTCCTCCATCATTTAATGGTGCTGAGTCAGAATATGCTCAAGGTTTTCTGGATAGGTGTGAGCGGATGCTTCGGACAGCGGGTATTTTGAAGATGAGTAGGGTCTCGTTCACTACTTTTTAGTTTTTTGGGGCTGCCTTCAGATGGTAGGAGGCTTATGAGAGGCACAGGCCGGTCGGTGCCGCACCACTTACATGGTCGGAGTTCTCCGTTCTCTTCTTGGAGAAGTTCGTGCCGCAATCTTGTAGAGAAGAGCTGCGTAGGAAGTTTGAGCAGCTTTGTAAGGTTGGCATGTCTGTGATGCAGTATGAGATGAGGTTTTATGAGTTGGCTCGTCATGCAGTTTGGCTAGTTTCCACTGATATGGAGAGGATTCAGAGGTTTGTCGATGGTCTCACATATCAGTTAGGGTTGCTTATGACTAGGGAGAGGGTATCTGGTGCTACTTTTGATGAGGTTGTTGACATTGCTTGGCAGATATAGATGATCCGCAGTCAGGATCGGGGTGAGAGGGAGGCCAAGAGGCCTCATGGATCAGGTGATTTCAGCGGTGTTGCGACAGGAGTCGACCTTACAGGCACACTCAGATGGGCCATCCAGTTCTCCGTGGTGCATCATTCATCCATGGTTCATATAGTTATCATCAGGGCCAGTCATCTCTTAGTGCCCTACCAGCTCAGAGTTCAACCCATGCACTATCAGTTCAGGGCTCATCGGCACTGGGTTCTTCTAGCGGGTATTCTGGTCCTTGGGGCTCTCTCCAGTCCCCACCACCATTCGCAGGGAGGGGTTTTTTCGAGTGTGGAGATATAGGTCACATGAAGAGTATTATCCTCGCCTTACGGGAGGTCCCGTTTAGTAGAGGAGTCAGCTTACGACTTCAGCTCCCGTTATTTTACCACCCACTCAGCCAGCTCGGGGTGGAGCTCAGTCAGTTAGGGGTCGCCCTAGAAGGGGAGGTCAATCAGGCAGCAGTCAGGCTTGATTCTATGCTATTCTCGCCAGACCAGATATTGTTGCTTTAGACGTAGTGATCATAGGTATTGTCGCAGTTTGCCACAGAGAGGCCTCTGTACTATTTGACCCTGGTTCTACTTATTCATATGTATCATTGTACTTCACTCGTCATTTGTATATGCCCCGTGAGTCCTTAGTTTCATATGTTCATGTCTCTACGTCGGTGGGCGATACTATTATTGTTGATCATGTATATCAGTCGTGTGTAGTGACCATTGGGTGTCAGGATACTAGAGTTGATCTCTTGTTACTTAGCATGGTTGATTTTGATGTGATCTTGGGTATGAATTGGTTGTCTTCATGTCATGCTGCTCTAGATTGTCACACTAAGAATGTGACGTTGGCGATGCCGAGGTTGCCAGGGATTGAGTGGAGAGGTTCTCCAGACTATGTTTCCAGTAGAGTGATTTCATATTTGAAGGCCCAGCGGATGGTTGGGAAGGGTTGTTTATCTTATTTGGCCTTTGTGAGGGATGTTAGTGTTGATGCTCTTACTATTGATTCTGTTCTGGTGATGCGGGAATTTCCAGATGTGTTTCCTGCAGACTTGCCAGGCATGCTGCCCGACAGGGATATTGACTTCAGTATTGACTTGGTGTCGGGCACTCAACCCATTTCTATTCCACCATATCGCTTGTCACCAGCTGAGTTGAAGGAATTGAAGGAGCAACTTTAGGAACTCCTTGATAAGGGGTTTATTAGGCATAGTATGTCACCTTGGGGTGCACTGGTGTTGTTTGTGAAGAAGAAAGACGGTACTATGAGAATGTGCATTGATTATTGATAGATGAACAAAGTTACAATCAAGAACAAGTATCCTTTGCCGCGTATTGATGATCTGTTTGACCAGCTTCAGGGAGCGAGGGTGTTCTCCATGATTGATTTGAGGTCTGGGTATCACCAGTTGAAGATTCGGGACTCGGATATTCTAAAGAAAGTATTCAGGACCCGTTACGGTCATTATGAGTTTCTTGTGATGTCTTTTGGGCTAACCAATGCCCTAGCATCATTCATGCATCTGATGAACAGTGTGTTTCAGCATTATCTCGCTTGTTTGTTATTGTATTCATTGATGATATCCTGGTGTACTCTCATAGCCCGGAAAAGCATGCCCAACATCTGCGGATTGTGTTGCAGCAACTGAGGGAGCTGAAGCTTTATGCCAAGTTCTCCAAGTGTGAATTTTGGCTCAGTTCAGTGGCATTCTTCGGACACATGATGTTCAGTGAGGGTATTCAGGTGGATCCAAAGAACATAGAGCCGGTTCAGAGTTGGCCCAGATTGTCCTCAGCTATGGAGATTCGGAGCTTTCTCGGCTTGGCCAGTTATTATCGTCTCTTTGTGGAGGGTTTCTCATCTATCGTATCACCCTTGACCAAATTGACCCAAAAGGGTGCTCCTTTCAGGTGGTCGGATGAGTGTGAGGAGAGCTTTCAGAAGCTCAAGACTGCCTTGACCAAAACTCCAGTTTTAGTTTTGCCATCAACTTCAGGCTCTTATACATTGTATTGTGATGCTTCTTGTATCGACATTGGGTGTGTGTTGATGCAGGAGGGTAGAGTGATTGCTTATAATTCACGCCAGTTGAAGCCTCATGAGAAGAACTACCCTATTCATGAGTTGGAGTTGGCTGCCATTGTTCATGTGTTGAAGATTTTGAGGCACTATCTTTATGGTGTGTCTTGTGAGGTATTTACTAATCATCGTAGCCTCCAGCACTTGTTCAAACAAAAAGATCTAAATTTGAGACAGCGGAGATGGTTGGAGCTGCTAGAAGACTATGATATCACCATTTTGTATCATCTAGGGAAGGCTAATGTGGTGGTTGATGCCTTGAGTAGAAAGGTGGTGAGTATGGGTAGTCTTGCATTCATTCCTGTTGGGGAGAGACCTCTTGCAATTGATGTTCAGGATTTTGCCAACTAGTTCGTCAGATTGGATATTTCGGATCCCAGCCGGGTTCTAGCTTGTGTGGTTTCTCGGTCTTCCTTATATGATCGCATCAGAGAGCGCCAGTATGATGATCCCCATTTGCTTGTCCTTCAGGACACGGTTCAGCATAGTGATGCTAGAGATGTGACTATTGGGGATGATGGGGTATTGAGGATGCAGGGTTGGATTTGTGTGCCAAGGTTGGATGGGCTACGTGAGTTGATTCTTGAGGAGGCCCACAGTTTGCGGTATTCAATTCATCCGGGTGCCACGAAGATGTATCAGGACTTGGGGCAGCACTATTGGTGGAGGAGAATGAAGAAGGATGTAGTGGGATTTGTAGCTCGGTGCCTTAACTATCAGCAGGTGAAGTATGAGCATCAGAGACCGGGTGGATTGCATCAGAGGTTAGAGATTCCAGAATGGAAATGGGAGCGGATAATCATGGATTTTGCAGTTGGACTCCCATGGACTTCGAGGAAGTTCAATGCTATATGGGTTATTTTGGATCGGCTAACCAAGTCCCCGCACTTCATTCCAGTTGGTACTACCTATTCTTCGGAGCGGCTGGCTAAGATTTACATCCAAGAGATTGTTCGCCTTCACGGTGTACCAGTTTCCATCATTTCAGATAGAGGCACACAATTTACATCATAGTTTTGGAGAGCCGTGCAGCGAGAGTTGGGAACCCAGGTTGATTTGAGCACAACATTTCACCCTCGGACGGATGGACAGTCCGAGCACACTATTCAAATATTGGAGGACATGCTACGCGCTTGTGTCATTGATTTTGGGGGTTCTTGGGATCAGGTTTTGCCACTCGCAGAGTTTGCTTACAATAACAGTTATCAGACGAGCATCCAGAAGGCCCTGTATGAGGCTTTTTATGGGAGGCGGTGTAGATCTCCAGTGGGTTGGTTTGAGCCCGGTGAGGCTAGACTTTTGGGTACAGACTTGGTTCGGGATGCATTGGACAAGGTTAAATTGATTCAAGTGCAGTTTCACATGGCGCAGTCCAGACAGAAGAGCTATGCCGACAAGAAAGTCCGTGATGTGTCTTACATGGATGGGTAGAAGGTTCTACTAAAGGTTTCATCCACAAAGGGTGTTATGAGGTTCGGGAAGAAGGGAAAGTTAAGCCCTCGGTTCATTGGACCTTTTGAGGAAAGTCGACTGGATGTTGATCCATGTGTAAACGAGCCCGAATTCCAATTCTGATGATTCCAGTAGCTCCGTATGGTGATTTTGGACATAGGAGCGTATCCAAAAAATTATTTGGAGGTCCATAGTGGGATTAGGCTTGAAATGGTGAAAGTCGAATATTTTGGGAAGTTTGACTGAGGGGTTGACTTTTTGATATCGGGGTCGGATTCTGATTTCGGAAGTTGTAGTAGGTTCGTGGGGTCATTTATGACGTGTGTGCAAAATTTAAGGTTAATCGGACGTGATTTGATAGGTTTCGGCGTCGTTTTAAGAATTTGGAATTTTTGAAGTTTCTTAGGCTTGAATCCGTGTGTAATTCATGTTTTCAATGTTGATGTAGGCTTGAATCCATATGTAATCCGTTTGATGAATTTGGTATGGTTAGGCTCGTGAGTGAATGAGCTTTCAAATTTTGTGACTTTTGTCAGATTTTGAGACGTGGGCCCGGGGGTTGGATTTCGGATTCCTTTAGCCTATATTGAGTGTATTGAACTGCTTGTGGCTAGATTCGAGACGTTCGGAGACGAATTTGAGAGGCAAGGGCATTTTGGAGTAGAATTTAGCCCGTATTGAGGTAAGTAACACTTTCAAACTTGGTTCTGAGGGTTCGAAACCCCGAAATATGTGTTATGTGATTAGTATTGAAGTGACGCACATGCCAAGTGACGGGCGTGCAGGCGTGCACCATGAGAATTATGACTTAGTTGACTCCAAGGCACAGTATAGTGGTTCTATCTTGTTGATATCCGTGTTTTCATCATGTGATAAAGTAATTGAGTTGTCACTCATGCTAGATATCATGTTTAGGCTTTATGCCAGTACTGTTGGGACCCTTAGTTGTCATTTCTTGTTGTTGTCTTACTGATTTCATTGATATTTCATACTCAGTCATATTCATTCATTTCATATCTCATCGCAGTCTCTGTTGTTATTTATTGATGAATCATACCATTGTTTTCGGGCTAGTATCATGATATTGTGAGCCCGTGAGAGAGAGACCGGAGAGATTGATGACTGAGTGAGGCCGAGTGCCTGATTATGAGTGATATTTATGGGATCGGGCTGCACGCCGCAGTGGTTATACTGATTTATGATAGCGCTTGCGTTGAAAGAGCCCCTCCGGATTCTGCACACACCCCAGTGAGCGCAGTTGATATTATATGGAGATGGATCTTCTCCACAAGGCTGGATTGGCCTTCCTCGGTACTAGGTGACTTATAGTCAGTGATATATATGTTCTGGAATGGATCTTCCCTGGGCCGTACGTGCCATATACTACTCCTAGTGGTTGATTATTTGAGAGTGTGAACCTGGAGATGGATCTTCTCCACAGGGATGGATTGGCCTTCCTCGGTACTGGGTAACTTATAGTCAGTGATATATATGTTCTGGGATGGATCTTTCCTGGGCCGTATGGGTCATATACAGTACCGAGTGGTTGAGTATTCGAGAGTGTGAGCACATGAGGCTGTCACCATGGTGCATCACATACATCATTGCATTGGCATGGTAGAGGTTGAGGAGTTATATTTTTCGTATCATTCAGATTCATCCATTTTTACTATTTTAAGATATCTATTGAACTTGAAAGCATGTCTACATTTTTGCACTTTTTTGTTTTTTATTGAATTGTGCCAGTTGAGTTTGTCAGTACTTTCAGCCCACAGTTTGGGTTTGTTACTTACTGAGTTGGTTGTACTCATGCTACACCCTGCACCTCATATGCATATCCAGGTGCTTCTGGTTACGGCGGCTGCTGATTGAGGAGCTAGGATCTCGGAGACTATCGAGATAGCTGTACGGCATTCGCAAGCCTTGACTCTCCTTCATTATCTTTATCTACACTCCAATTTTTACTCCTTAGACATTGTAGTAGACTTTATTCTAACATAGATGCTCACGTACTCAGTGACATCCCGGTTTTGTGATAGATTGTATCATATTTTGGATTTTTCTGTTTTCAAAAAGGTTTTTCCTTAATTATTAAATTGCTTCCGCCTATATTTTAAAGCTTTTACTGTGTTGAGATAGTTGATTAGTGGCTTGCCTAGTTCCACGATACGCGCCATCATGACAGTTGGTTTTTGGGTCGTGACAATAGCAATCAGATTAATCAAGCTACTCAGAACACTGCGAATTCGAGTCAACCAAAGGGCAAGAAAAATTACCAAATATGTGGAAGAAACAACCGCACATCCTTAAAATGCTTCTACAGGTGGGACTATTCCTACCAGGATATAGAGGATCTTCCACATGCCTTTCTGCTATTAACCTGCAGAATACACAGGCTGAAGATGAATCTATGTATGTTGACTCATGTGCAAGCAGTCACAAAACCAATTCAACAAGTAATTTGTCAAAACTTCAACATTGTAATGGTTCTAATAAGATAATAGTTGGAGATGGATCTAAACTTGACATCACACATATTGGCAATACAACAAAATCTGGACTTAAAGTAAAGCAAATTCTTGTTGTTCCTAAGATTAAAAAGAAACTGTTGTCAGTTAGTAAGCTTGCTAAGGACAGTTCTTGTATACTTGAGTTTGATGAACCTGATTTTGTTGTAAAGGACAAGAGCTCAGGGAGACTTCTAGCCAAGGGATCTAAGAAGAATGATTTATATGTACTGGAGGACAATAACTTCTATGCCCTATTTGTATCAAAAGAGTGGAAGAATACAAACAATATTAGGCATACTGATTAGGACACCCTAGTTTAAAGTCTTTAAAGATTCTTAGTAGTAATAAGTGTATTGATGTCACGTATTGGAATAAACTCCCTATTGTTTGTGTTAGTTGTTAGTCAGGGAAAGGTTTTAAGCTTCCATTTGAATTGAGAAATAAGATTGAAAAAGAGCCTTTGCTTAAAATTCATTGTGATCTTTGGGGTCCATTACCTATTGAATCATCTCAAGACATGAAATACTATATGGTGTTTGTTGATAACTGTACAAGATATATCTGTCTCTATCCACTAAGAAGGAAATATGAATTTTATGACTATTAAGATTTTTCAGTGTGTTGGAGGTGGTGAATTTAACAACGTTGCATTTGTTGAACATCTAGATAACTGTGGTATTGTTATATATATATATATATATATATATATATATATATATATATATATATATATATATATATATATCTTGTCCTCACACACCTGAGCATAATGGAATTTTCGAGAGGAACCACAAACATATAGTAGAAACTGGTCTGACTTTGTTGTTTCATGCAAAGTTGCCACAGTTTCTTTGGGTAGAAGCCTTCTTCATAACTGTATTCTTAATTAACAGAATGCCTTCATCAGTGTTACAAATGGTAACTCCATTCTTTAAACTCTTTGGAGAGCATCCGGATTATAATAGTCTAAAAGTCTTTGGATGCAGGTGTTTTCCTTACTTGAAAGGAAAAATAAAATTCTCTCCAAAGACTTATATTTGTGTGTTTATTGGATACAGTAGCCTTCATAAAGGCTATAGGTGTTACCACCCACCTACTAGGAGAGTTTTTGTCTCAAGACATGTGGTCTTTGATGAAAACACATTGCCCTATGGGCAACCAGACGCACCACTGGACAATTTAAGTGATTCTACTCACATTGCTACCTTCTATGCATTTTTCTCCAAGATGCAGAATACCTCAAGCTCAGATGTGGACTCTTATACTTCAGGGGAAGTGTTGAATGGATCACCATAAAGTGATCAAGGTGATCAGCCTACAACATATGTGAATGCATCACCACCAAGTGATCAATCCACACCTGATTCTCTAGTTGATGCTCCTGCTGATGCGCCTGATGGGACTGTTGAGACTACACTAAGAACTGACCACAATGTTGAGCCTGCTGAATCTCTTTTAGTAGCAGTTCCTATAGGAATAAATGATCACATGGTTGCAGCAACTCCTAGCCTTCCTTGGATCACGACCGATGCCCCTGCTGAACCTGAGTCCACTGGATCAAGTGAAGAACCAAATAGCTCAACTCAGGACAGTGCATCTTCTGACTCTAATGTGTTTTCAGTTTATGATCCATAGGGAATCCAGCTTGAAGTTGACTTGTCTAATTGGTCCAACACTGAACCTAATCAGGATACACAAGCTACACCAACACAAGCAAAACCAGTAGAGCACACATTAAATGCACAAAAGTATCACATGGTCTGGTAGCAGCTAAGGAGCCACAGACTATAAGTCACTTAGCTCACCAGAATGGCTTGCAGCTATGCAAGAGGAGATTAATGCACTTCACCAAAGTAAGACCTAGACACTGGTGCCCAAGGAACCTGGTATGAATATAGTTGGCTCTAGGTGGGTGTTTAAAACTAAGTTAAAGGCTGATCCATTAATAGGTACAGGGCATGACTAGTTGCCAAAGGATATTCACAAGAGGAGGTGTACATGGGTCCGCCACCAGGTTTTAAAGATCTTAGACAACATGACAGTGTGTGCCTTCTAAAGAAAGCATTGTATGACCTTAAGCAGGCAACTAGAGCTTGGTTTGACAAGTTCAGTCCACATTTTCTTCACCTTGGGTTTAAGCGCAGTAAGATAGACTCATCACTCTTTGTGATGTACTGTAAAAGAGCCACAATCCTGCTTCTTCTGTATGTTGATATTATTGTCACTAGGAGTCACATTGCACTAATTTCAAAAATCATTGGTGAACTAGGGAAGGAGTTTGCTATGAAGGACCTTGGTTTTCTACATTTCTTCTTAGGGATCGAGTCCACCTACTTTACTGGAGGCATCCATCTGAATCAAAGTAAGTATGTTGTAGAATTACTTACCAAGACTAGCATGGCACTTGCTAAACCAATAAGCACACCTCTAGCACAGAAGCATGGTCTACAAAAATTTATGGATGGTCCAGTGGATGCTTCACTATACAGGAGTATTGTTGGCAGTCTACAGTATTTAACTCTCACAAGGCCAGACATAGCTCATGCAGTAACTTTGGCAAGTCAATTCATGCAAAGTCCAAACAACAATCATTACCAAGTTGTACAAAGGATACTTAGATATGTGAAGGACACAACTGAGTATGGTCTATGAATCTTGTCTCAGTTACTATTCAGGTTATATGGTTTATCTGATGCAGCCTGGGAAGGGTGTACTATGACTAGTAGATCAACTATAGGCTACCATATCTACCTCGGAGCTAACTGCATATCTTGGATATCAAAGAAGCAACACACAGTTTCAAGGTCTAGTGCAGAAGCTGAGTATAGAGCACTGGACTAGACAACAACTGAAATGACATGGATAACCTACATTCTCAATGACATTGGGGTTCGTTTAAAAACTGTACCAATATTATTCTGTGATAACTTGAGTGCACTATATATGACAGTCAATCCAATAATGCATTCCAGAACAAAGCATGTTGAGATGGACTATCATTTTGTTAGAGAAAAGGTTGCCAGTGGTCAGCTTGTCACAAGGTTTGTTAGATCAAAAGACCAGCTAGCAGACATTCATACTAAGGCATTCTAAGCAGATGTTTGCAGGTTTTTGAATTAAGCAAGGAGTGGTAACTCCACCCCTCACTAGCTTGAAGGGAAGTGGTAAAGAAGCTGATCATGATAAGGATAAGCTTACATGAGATAAGGATGGTTAGATTTCATTATAGAGTTTGTACTTAACTCAATGTAGTAGTCATACATGTAGTAGAACTCTAAGACATTTTTAGTAGCTATCACTTAGCCTAGTTTTTCGTCTAGTTTATGACTTGTAAAAATTTAGTCAGTTGTAGCATTGTAATACATGTGAAAACACACGATCACTGAATATAACTCCTTCTCAATCTTGTGATTTTCTACAGGTTATACGTATATTTCATTTTCTATGGAATGTGCTGATTTATTTTACTTGCTTCTTTTGCTTATAGGAAGCCATGAGGAAAGCCGAAGCTATAGGTAATAAGGAAAGTATTAACATGGTCTTTGCAATAGGCAACTGTAAGAGGATTAAATTATTTTAGAACACCCCTGCGGGCTCGGAATAAATTCATGCTTCTGTTTTGATAGATTATTATCTTTATGTAATGACCCGCCTGATCGTTTTGAGCAATTGTCTGGTTCGACTGTTTGAGGTCATGAGTAAATTCATATAGTGTATTAAGACTTGCATGCATCATCGACTCTGGTTTTTGAATGGTTCATAAATGATTTTGAGTTTTTATGGTTCAGGTAGATCCGGGTGATGATTTTGGACTTGGGCATATGCCCAGATTCGGATTTGGATGTTTCTAGAAGGTTTCGGCATCATTTTGCAAAAGTTGGAAATTTAGAGGTTTTGAATTTTTCTAAGTTTGACCATGGTTTGAATTTAAGGTAATCGAGTTCTGCTTTTGGGTTCGAGACTTAGAACAGATCGGTTTTGTCATATGAAACATGCCTTCAATATTTGGTGTCATTTGGAGTTGATTTGATATGGTTCGGAAGCTTGGTTGCAATTCTAGAAGTTCATGGTGATTTTCATGCATTTTGTCATCTGATTCGTGATTTTAGAGGTTAATTTGGTACTTTGATCCTGCGAGCGAGTTCATGTGATGTTTTTAAACTTATGCAGATGTTTGGTTTGGAGCCCCCAAGGGCTCGGGTGCATTCCGGATTAGTTTCGGAGTGTTTTGTTGAGAATTATATGTGTTGGTACTGGTATCATCAAATTTGCGATGAATAGGGACTTAGCTTCATTTTAACATATTTTAGACCCTAGACTCAGTAGAAGGCGATTTTGAACAGGGGTTTTCATCTTCTAACTTTGGCTAAGTGATTCTAATATATTTCTATTCATATTCCATCATTATATCTTGAATTTTAACTTCAAAATCATGTGATTCAAAGTGAAATAATTTGTAAAACTTTATCAAGTTTTTGAATAATAAGAATTTGAGTTTTGAGAGTCAATTTGGACTCGGATTTTGAAACTAATCACATATATGAACTCATGGGGTCATGGGTAGTTGGAATCTACCATTGGACCCGGGTTTTGACCGGGTGGGTCCCGAGTTGATTTTTGTGGACTTTTGAGCAATTGAGTAAAGATCAAAACTTTAATTATTGGGATAGATTTCTCTTGCATTATTTGATGTTATTAAGTTGATTTTATTTAGATTTGTACCGAGCGGAGGTTAATTGTGCAGGAAAAGGTATTTTTGAGTATTGATTGAGGACTTTTGAGGTAAGTATCTTGCCTAACATTGTATGGAGAAACTGCCCCATAGGAATTGGGTTGTTTGCATTATTTGAACTATGTGAAAGGCGTGTACACGAGGTGACAAATGTGTAAACGGCTTATATGTGAAAATCTGACCGTCTTAGACTCTTAGGTTCTTATGTTCATTAAAATGAAGTTGTCTTATCATGTTAAATCCTCCATTTTCTAAATTCCCCCTTACGTGTCTTATTTGAAGTTGATTGATTTATGTCCTACACTTGTTGTCAAATAAACTCTTATAAGCATTAATTGAAGGTGTGCCATTTGTGAAATGTGAAAAGCCATGTACGCGAGGTGACGAGTACGTACTCGGGCTTATATCTGAAAACTTTATTGAGTTAAAGTCTTGGGCATATTGTGTAGTAAATTGGATAATTGTTGGCATTTATTTAATCATCTATTTGCCATGCCTCAATTCGCATTTATTGAATTTGTTTTTATATGACGATTTGATGTGAATCTTACCTGTATATTTATGTGAATTCCGTGAGTTTGATTGTTTGATATTTGTTGGAATTTAATTTCATTATGCATTTTCCCTAATGATTTTAAATAATTAATTGAATGAGATTAAAAAGAGATGTTTATTTAATTATTGAGAATTTGGATTAATGAAGGCGTTGCCCTATGCTGAGTAATTTCTCTCTCTGTTGATTGTTTTTGAGGTCTTATACACATTGTGTGAAGCCTTCGGCTATTTGTTGTAAAATTAATTGATTTGTTATATCTTTGGAATTGGTTTTGGTCATTGGGCAAATTGTGCTATGAATTAATTTTTGTTATGTTGTCGTGATAATATTCTGTGTAAATTGTTGAGTTATTGTTTTGAGAATATAAGGGTGACACTGTTGATATTATGTGTGTATAAGGGTGTCATTTCACTGTTATTATGTGTATTGGAATATTGTCTGGGCGGAACAATAAGGGTGGCTATAGGAGAGATAAAGGTGGCTATAGGAGCGATAAGGGTGGCTATTGATATTGTCAGGGCAGAGGGGTAAGGGAGGCTATTATAGGAGTGATAAGGGTGTCTATAGGAGAGATAAGGGTGGCTATTGTCAAGGATAATATGTGATGATGTGGAGTTGTTGTGTTGGTAATTTTTATGTGATGTTATGATTTTCCTTATGTTCATTTTTATACCTTGTGCAATTTTATCTTGTTGCTGGTAAATTAATAACAATCTGATTTATGTTGAGATTGCGGGCATGTGGCTACTGCTAGGCGGATTATGAAGAGAAATGTGGGCACGAGGTGTCGTGAGTAAATAATGATGATATTGGCAAGTGAGTTTTTCATGCAGTTGTGATATGAAATATGGGCACGTGGTGCCGTGATTAAATGATAATGATATTTGGCACGTGAGTTGTCCGTGCGGTTGTGATAGAGAAATTTGCGCGAGGTGCCGTGGAAATATGAAATTTGGCTGAGACCCGTATTTTATGATTATGAAATGAGGTGTCACATGGTGACTTTTAATTGAAAGAATTATATTCAAAATATTTATTTGGAAGGATTTTTATTCAAAAAGATTTATTTGAAAGAATTATATTTGAAAGATATTTATTTGAAGAAATTATATTTGAGAGAGATTTATTTGAAGGAAGTATATTTGAAATATATTTATTTGAGGGAATTATATTTGAAAGAGATTTATTCAGAAGAATTATATGTGAAAGATATTTATTTGAAGGACTTGATTTAATTCGGTGTACTTGTATTTATTAATTGATGAGAGATATTAATGGTGTTCTTGTTGCCCTGCTGTACATATCACTGGTTGATTTGTGTTACCTTTATTGTTATTTGTTTACTATTATTTTGTATATCATATTGCATAAGTTATTAGACTAGTGAGTGTATTGACTGTACCTCATCTCTACTCCACTGAGGTTAGTCTTGATACTTACTGGGTACCGACCGCGGTGTACTCATACTACACTTCTACATATTTCTGTGCAGAGCCAGGTATTGGATCTATTGGACTCGGACAAAGTTAAAGTGGGATCGTAAGGATTCACGGTTGTGCTGCTTGGTCGTCGCAGTTCCATGGAGTCTTTCCATTTTATTGTATTGTTAATTATTACTCAAACAGTATAGAGTATTCGATCCTTGAGATCATTTCATGTATTCAGTTAGAGTTTGTGACTCAGTATTACCAGTCTTGGAAGGGTTTCATATTTGTTTCCGTTGTTGGTTTTGATTACCTATTTAATTCATATTTAAAAAAAAGATGGCTTGAAATGTAATAGTATTTGGCTTACTTAGTCTTAGAGACTAAGTACCATCACGACTCCTGTGATGGGATTTTGGGTCTTGGTAAGTTGGTATCAGAGCTCTAGGTTCATAGGTTCTACGAGCCATGAATGAGTCTAGTAGAGTCTTGCAGATCAGTACAGAGACGTCTGTACTTATCTTCAAGAGGCTACAAAGCTGTTAGAAAATTTCTACTTCTTTCATTTCAGTCGTGCAGAATTTGTTGAAATTGGAATTTCAGCCTTTGTATCTCTATTCTCTCACGGATGGTGATGACGCATGCTACCGGGTCAACTGACCAAGCACCCACACATTGTGCTAGGGCCGCAAGAGGTCGAGGCCGAGGAAGGGCACGTGCCGCGACTAGAGCACCTGTCAGAACAACAGTTGAGGAGCCGCCAGTAGCTCTAGTTGGGGGACAGGTACCAAAAACTCTTGTTGTTACCCCGGATTTCAGGAGACTTTTGCATAGTTCCTGAGTATGTTTGGTACATTAACTCATGCAGGGTTGATCTCTGTTGCACCAATTTCACAGATTGGGAGAGTAACTCAGACTCCAACCGCCCGTATTCCAGAGCAACGAGTTCACATTGGTCAGGTTTTGGGTGTAGTACTGGTACAACCCTTTATTGTGGTTCAGCTTGAGGTCAGGCCATAGGCATCAGAAGAAGAACAAAAGAGACTTGAGAGATTTAAAGGTATAGTCCACCTACTTTCAGTGGCACAACTTCAGAGGATGCCCAAGGATTTCTATAAAAGTGTCACTGTATTCTCCGCACTATGGGTATTATGGAAGTGAGTAGAGTTGCCTTTACTACATTTCAATTGTCAAGCGCAGCGTATCAGTGGTGGCATGTTTTTGAAAGAGTTTGGTCCCCAGACTCTCCGAGATGCGTGGCGCATAGAGTTTGAACGGTTGCGTCAGGGCACTATGACAGTGTCAGAATATGCTATAAGGTTCAGTGAATTAGCCCGTCATGCACCTATCTTTGTACCTACAGTCAGAGAGCAGGTTCGTAGATTCATTGAGGGGCTCGATTATGATCTTAAAATATGCATGGCTCGAGAGCTGCAAACTGATACTCCATTTCCACAAGTAGTGGAGATTGGGAGGAGGATTGAGGGTGTTCTAGGTGAGAAAAGGGAGTCTAAGGAGGCCAAAAGATCTCGAAGCTCTGGATGGTTCAGTGGATTTTACTCTTCCGCTATGACCCATTATGGAGGAGGCTCGAGCAATCGGCCAGCTCAGTCCGCACATCAGATAAATTGGGGTACTCCAGTATGTTTTTATAGTGCACCACCGAAACGAGATTCTTTTAGTGGTTATTCCAGTTATCCGGCACAGACTCAGTACGAGTGGTCGCGACCTCAGAGGGGTTGTTATGAGTGTGGTGATACTAGGCACATTATGAGAGATTATCCCAGACTTGGGATGTGTAGATTTTATCAAAACACTCAGGACATGGGCCCCAATGCAGTTACTACCTCACGTGCACAACCAGTTATAGATGGAGGACAACAGGGTAGAGGGCGCCCTAGAGGTGGCGGCTTATCCCGCTAATATATTTGTTATGGTGTGGCTGAGGCCACTACACCAGATGGTGTCGTTACAGGTATGATCCTGATTTGTTATAAAAGGATATTTTTTCTTAATTTGATTCGGTTCTGAATTTTGAGGCGAGTCGTCCTATTATGCTCTGCTTATGGATGAGCTCCGCAACATTGTGACCATGTTGGGGAGATTTGATGATTTTTATCATTTTTATTTTGTGTACCATTTAGGGATATAAGTCAAAAGGAATTTTAATATTCACTATGTTTTGATGTGATTTCGGAATAATTGATTTCAATTTTATGAATTATATGCCCTACCGGGATGAGGGTTCATTATGTGTTGTGAAAATTGTTTACGAAATATATTGAAAAGAATAAAGAATGGAAATTTAAAATTTCAGTTGGCACAATATGCAAAATACTTGTGATTAGGAGTTGAGGACGAGATCCTCACATTTTTATATATATGATATGAAATATGTAAACCGGGCTACAAGGCGTGGTGGAAGTTATATAAGGACGAGGTCCTTGTGGTGAAAATTTTTATGAGTTTAAATTCTTCCTTTGTGAAACTAAATATTTACTATAGTATAAATAGGGAGTCATGCATGTGAGGCTTATTTGATAATTCTTGTATATTTTTCTGTGCATATTTAGCCATATTCGTGCTGTAAACATTGATTTTTATCCTATAAGGTGGGTTCCCAGGTGGCGTTAAATATGACTCGTTAATTCAGATAAATAATTATGAGGTATTCATGCCTCGTGTGTTGCTGTCAGTGTTACGAAAAGTTGAAATGAGATTTTGGTGAATATGAGAATAATTGAAGATGCTGGAAATTAACTATAAACATCTATTATGACCAGAGATGTGGTTATGGACATGCGTGTGATGTGTGCGTAGGCACGAATTGCTACAGCCGGTTGAGACTAATACCGTGTGTTGATATAAGGAGTTTGAAATTTATTTGGATTGTGAGGAATTGGTTTAAAGGCTTATAAGTGTGAATAAAAGAAATAATCTCCACTAAGATGATATTGTCAGATCCCTGTTAAATATGCGGTGACGTAGAATCACCCGTGAGTATGTGTGAAATAATGTACTCTGTAATTTAATGTCATCAGAATAATTCTTAGCACGTTCGAGGACGAACGTATGTTTAAGAGGGGGAGAGTGTAACAATCCGACTTGTCGTTTTAAGAGTTTATGCTCCATTCAGTGACTTAAGGTCCCGAGCAGCTTCGTAATGTGTATTGTGACCCGTGGGTGTGGTTGAGTTTGATTTTACAGAAGATTCGAAATTTAATTAATGGATTAATTCTTAGTTAGAAGCTTAAATGGAAAAAGTTTACTGAAGAGTTGACTTTTGAGTAAACGACCCCTGAATGGAATTTTGATGATGTTAATAGCTTCGTATGGTGACTTTGGACTGAGGCGTGTGTCAGGATTTGGATTTGGAAGTGCGTAGGACAATTCGACACATTTTGGCGAAAGTTGAAAAATAGAAGATTTTTTTGAAAGTCCGACCGAAGGTTGAATTTTTGATAACGAGGTCGGATTTCGATTCCAGAAATAAGAATAGCTCCATTACGTCATTTATGACTTGGGTGAAAAAATTTAAGTCATTCCGGATTGATTGGATACGTTTTGGCGCAAAATATAGAAGTTGGAAGATTTGAAAACTAATAATTGGATTTGATGCGTGATTTGTAATTTCGTCATTGCTTTACGTGTTTTGAAGCCTCGAATAAGTTTGTATTGTATTTTGGGACATGTTGGTATATTTGGTTAAAGTCCCGAGGGCGTCGGATGGATTCTGGATGGCTAACAGACCAATTTGGACTTGAAAAAAGCTACTGGAATTTTGGACTTGCTGGTGTGATCGCTTATGCGGAAGCTTGATTGCAGAAGCGACCTCGTATAAACGAGATGCTTCTCGCAGAAGCGGCTGAAGAGAGGGAGCTGAGAAGGTCGCAGAAGCGACACCTCGTGTGCAGAAGTGCAAGAAGAACCGCAGAAGCGGGCAATTGCCTCGCACCTGCGATGTGCACAGAAGTGGAAATTATTCCGCAGGTGCGAGGCAATTTTTGGATTGAAAATTAGTCATTTCTTCATTTCGATTGAAATTTTTGGAGCTCAGATTTGGGCGATTCTGGAGGGATTTTTCACAAGCTTGTTGGGGTAAGTGTTCTATATCCTAACTATGTTAGGGCACTAAGAGATGAATGGCCCTCCTGATAACTGTGTGAACCATAACTAGATGATGCACCACTGTGGACTGGGTGAGTCGTCTGAGCATGTCTGAAAGGAATCACCCCTGAAGGAACACTGCTAAATACACCCTGTCCACGAGGCCTCTTGGCCTCTCTCTCAACCCTTTCTTGACTGCGATTCATCTCAATATGACGCGCAATGTCGACAACCTCATCAAAAGTAGCACCGGACACTCTCTCTCTGGTCATAAGCAATCGCAGCTGAAAAGTGAGGCCATCTATAAACCTCTTGATACTCTCCCTCTCTATGGGAACCAACAAGATAGCATAACGGGCCAACTCCAAGAATCGCATCTCATACTGCATCACAGACATATCACCCTGACGAAGCTGCTTGAACTGCCTGCGTAGTTCCTCTCTGAAGGACTGTGGCAGGAACATCTCCAGGAATAGACCGGAGAACTGCTGCCACGTAAGGGGTGTTGCGCCAACCGGCCTACGCCTCTCGTAAGCCTCCCACCAACTGAAGGCACCCCCAGAGAACTGAAAAGTAGTGAATGAGACCCTACTGGCCTCTAGAATACTTGTTGTACAGAGTATCCTCTAACACCTGTCCAAGAAACCTTGTGCATCCTCTCCCTCTGCACCACTGAAAGATGGAGGCTGGAGTCTCCCAAACCTCTCCAATCTATGCTACTCATCCTCGGGCATAGCAGGAATCACATAATCCTGAGCAGTTGCAACCGACTGGGCTAGTGGTGCCCCCGGTGTCTAGAATCCCTATACCACCTGCTCTGGTGTGCGTGCAGCGGGAATCTGAGCACCTCCCCTGGCCTGAGAAGTGGTTGTTGCGGCCGGAATAGAGACCGCATGAGCAAGACTGGTACACGTGGTCAGAATCTGAGCTAAGGCCTCCTGAAGGCCTGGATTCACAATAGGCACAGGTGGTGCCTGAGTTGGTGCATCAACAATTGGAATCTGGTCCTAATTTGGGGCAACTAGTAGATCTGCAGGTACTGTCCCAGCTGCTGTGCGGGCTGCACTTCTGCCCTTACTGTGGCCTCAGCCTCTCACGGCCCTGGCTGGTGGTACTGGTGGTTATCCATCCTGCCCGCTGGTATGAGTCCTCACCATCTATGAGAGAATGAGCAACAGATGTTTAGTTACTAGAATCAACAATATCACACAACAATAATTCAAGCATGTGAAGTTTCCTAAGGTCCGGCAACCTCTCGAAGATAAGTACGGACTTCTCCGTACCGATCCGCAAGACACTACTAAACCTGCTCATGACTCTTGAGACCTATGTAACCTATGCTCAAATACAAACTTGTCACAACCCAAAACCTAACCCGTCGTGATAGTGCCTATCGTGGTACTAGGCAAGCCGACCTTTCCAAAACACTTTCAAAATTTAACAGAAATGAATTAAGACATTTAAAATAATCGGAGTTTTTCATAAAACGGGAGTAAAACCAGATTAAAACATAAGTGCAGAAAAAACACCCCGACATCGTGGTGTCACTAAGTCACGAGCATCTAACAACCAATCCAGAAAACAGAGTCTACTAGAGTCTGTGTCAAATGCTAATACAAGAGAGAAAAGATAATAAGGAAGGAGAAACAAGGACTGCGGACGCCGACAGCTACCTCGTAAGTCTCCAATAGTCAGCTCGCGCACGAACTCAGCGACCGTCAGAACCGTACACACCTAGATCTGCTCATGAATTGCAGGGTGTAGCATGAGTACAACCAACTCAACAAGTAACATAATTAAATAAGGAACTGATAAGCAGTGACGAGCTATTAAAATACAGTTCATTTCAAAAGTTTTTAGTAAAGAGTGAAAATACTTTCAAATCCGGTGGTGTACGTCAAATCAGTTCAAGCTCATGTAAAACATATATGAATCACCAGAAATTTCACCACAACAACAGATAACAACTAAGTGCAACAATAAATAAAAGCAAGTACAACCTTTCAAGGCAGCAGTCACTCAACTCATCTCAACAGCTTATACTCTCGGCTCTCAGCCCTGAATACACATTCTCCATAGGTACCTGTGCTCACTGGGAGTGTGCAGACTCTGGAGGGGCTCCTTTCAGCCCAAGCGCTATATCGCTGTGGCGTGCAGCCCGACCCAATCATATAAGTAGCCATAAGGCTCGTTGCGGTGTGCAACCCGGTCCGCAATCCATAAATAGCCATAAGACTCGTTGCGACGTGCGACCCGATCCATATAACCTCACATAGCTCACAGCTAGGCACTTAGGTCCTATCTCAGTCACTAACCTCTCCATCCCCTCGGGCTCACAGAATATCATGATAATCAGTTAATTGCTCAATGATAAGGAAAAACAAGTAATAACAATGGCAATTCGACTTTACAGTCTCACGAGACGGACCAAGTCACAATCCCTCATGGTACACGCTCACACGTCCGTCACCTAGCATGTGCGTCACCTTCAAACACTCACATCATACCAATTCTTAGGGTTTCATACCCTCAAAATCATATTTAAGACTATTACTTACCTCAAATCGAGCAAATCTCTACTCTGAAATGCCTTTGCCTCTCAAATCGGTCTCCAAACGTCCTGAATCTAGCCACAAGTAGAACAATACAATCAATATAGGCTAAAGGGATCAATTCCACAAGAAAAGTACTAAATTATAGCCAAAATCAAAAATTGGCCCGAACCCGGCTCCCAAGCCCACGTCTTGAAATCCGACAAAAGTCACAAAACCCGAAAGCCCATTAACTCACGAGTCTAACCATACCAAATTTACACAAATTCGATAAAAAAATCCCATTCAAAACCTCAAAATCCCAACTCAAGAGTTCTTCCTCTTTTTCCCCACTTTCTCACACCAAATCACAAATTAGATGATAAAATTAAAGATGAAATCATCAGAATCACTTACCCCAATCAACTCCATGAAAATCCCTTCAAGAATCGCCCAATTCCGTGTTCTCTAGCTCAAAATATGCAAAATGGCTTCAAACCATCATTTTTTAAATTAATACTGCCTGCCCAGATATCCTTCATCATGATCACGGAACAATCCTCGCGATCGCGAAGCACAACTATGCTGCCCTACAGTTTTACCCTACGCGATCGCGGAATCAAACACGTGATCACGGATCACTGCCTCTCATATCTATGCGATCGCATCCTGCCTCACGCGATCGCATAGAGCATTGGACATACCTCCCCTCCTGCTCAAAACCTTCTACGCGAACGCGACCTTAGCCACGCGTTCGCGAAGCACATCTTCACGAACATACGCGATCGCGTTCCTAACTCTGCGATTGCATAGAACAAACTCACCTCTGCCCCAAATAAGCTTACGCGATCGCGAATGAATCCATGCGATCACATGCAAGGAAATCAGAACCTGTTAAAACCAGAACTTCAGCAATCATGCCAAGTCCAAAAATGATCCATTAAATATCCGAAACTCACCCGAGGTCCCAGGGACCTCAACCAAACATACCAACCAATCCTAAAACACCATACGAACATAGTCGAGCCTTCGAATCGCTCAAAACAACATCAAAACACCAATTACACCCAGATTCAAGCCTAAAGAACTTAAAAAATTTCAAATTCTACAAACGACGCCGAAACCTACCAAACCATGTTCGATTGACCTAAAATATTACACACAAGTCATATTTAACATTACGGACCTATTCCAACTTCCGGAATCGGAATTCGGCCCCGATATCAAAGAGTAAACCCCCCGCCATTTAAAGACTAAATTAGCTACAAACCTTAAATTCATAGTCCGGACACGCTACTAAGTCCAAAATTATCCAACGGAGCTAACGGAACAAACAAAACACCATTTCAGAGTCATTTTTACACACTTCCGATTACGATCAAAATCCTAAGACTTGAGCTTCCGTTTTAGGACTAAGTCTCCCAAAACACTCCGAAATCAAAAAAAAGACCTCCCGACAAGTCACATAAGCAGAAACAGATACGGAGAAAATAATAAATAGGGTATCAGAGCTAATACACTCAAAACGACCGGCCGGGTCATTATAGATAAGGGTAGCTATTGATATTGTCAAAGTGTAGGGATAAGGGAGGCTATTATAGGAGTGATAAGGGTGTCTATAGGAGAGTTAAGAGTGGCTATTGTCAGGGATGATATGTGATGATGTGGAGTTGTTGCGTTGGTAATTTTTATGTGATGTTGTGATTTTCCTTGTGTTCATTTTTATACCTTGTGCAATTTTATCTTGTTGCTGGTAAATTAATAACAATCTAATTTATGTTGAGATTGAGGGTCTGTGGCTACTGTCAGGTGGATTATGAAGAGAAATGTGGGTACGAGGTGCCGTGAGTAAATAATGATCATATTGGCAGATGAATTATCCGTGCAGTTGTGATATGAAATGTGGGCACGTGGTGCCGTGATTAAATGATAATGTTATTTGGCACGTGAGTTTTCTGTGAGGTTGTGATAGAGAAATCTGCACGAGGTACTGTGGAAATATGAAATTGGGCTGAGACACGTATTTTATGATTATGAAATGAGGTGTTACATGGTGACTTTTAATTGAAAGAATTATATTCAAAATATTTATTTGGAAGGATTTTTAATCAAAAAGATTTATTTGAAAGAATTATATTCCAAAGATATTTATTTGAATAAATTATATTTGAGAGAGATTTATTTGAAGGAAGTATATTTGAAAGATATTTATATGAGGGAATTATATTTGAAAGAGATTAATTCGGAAGAATTATATGTGAAAGATAATTATTTGAAGGACTTGATTTAATTAGGTGTACTTATATTTATTGATTGTTGAGCGATATTAATGGTGTTCTTGTTTCCCTACTGTGCATATCACTGGTTGATTTGTATTGTTCTTATTGTTATTTATTTCCTATTATTTTATATATCATATTGCATAGGTTATTAGACTAGTGAGTGTCTTGACTGTACCTCATCTCTACTCCACTGAGGTTAGTCTTGATACTTACTGGGTACCGACCGTGGTGTACTCATACTATACTTCTGTACATTTTTGTGAAGAGCCAAGTATTGGAGCTATCGGACTCGGACAAAGTTAAAGTGGCATCACAAGGATTCAAGATAGAGCTGCTTGGTTGTCACAGTTCTTTGGAGTCTTCTCATTTTATTATACTGTTAATTATTATTCAAACAGTATAGAGTATTCTATCTTTGAGATCATTTCATGCATTCAGTTAGAGTTCATGACTCAGTATTACCAGTCTTGGGAGGTTTTCATATTTATTTTCGCTGTTTGTTTTGATTACTTATTTAATTCATATTTAAAAAAAAGGCTTGAAATGTAATTGTACATAGCTTACCTAGTCTTAGAGACTAAGTTCTATCACGACGCCTATGGTAGGATTTTGGGTCGTAACAATGCCAAGTGATTAGGGTTCGTGAATTGGGACCCGTGAATTGAAATAAAGAGATGTGGTACCTCGGGGAAACTCTTGAGTAGATCTTGTGTGAAAGCGGTCGTTCTTGAGTAGATCTTGTTTCCCTTACTTAGTTTCACCGGACTTAAACTGTATTCGGCTTACTCTACGTTGTTATTACCAGTTTGTTCCTTGTTGATAATTATTGCTTCTAATTTTCTATTGCAAGTATTATTGTCGTTTACCATGCTTAGCTCTATATTGGTATTGTTCCTTGTTAGTTTCATATTTATACTCGTACAGGTTGTCATGTCTAGTAGGTTTCTTGATTGTCCCTAGTCACTACTCAACCGAGGTTAGTCTTGATACTTACTGGGTACCATTATGGTATACTCATGCTACGCTTTCTGCACATTGTTGTGCAGATCCAGGTATTTCAGAGTTTGTGAATCATTAGCTAGTTGATCAGACATTGATGTGGAGACTCAAGATATACCTGCCATCGTGTTCACATGCCTCAGAATCACCTTCTAATATTTTACTTTGTATAGTTTATTTCTATTTTAGAACAGTTTGTACTTAGAAAGTTTTTAGTGAACTCAGTAGAGCTTATGACTTGTACTATCGGTTTTGGGATATTGTATTGTACTCGAGGTTGTTTGATTATTATAGAAGATTATGGTTTATGTTCGATAGTTATTTAGGTTAATTTTGTCATTTAATTCAGTAAGTGTTAGGCTTACCTATTCTTAGAGACTAGGTGCCATCACGACTTCCTACGGAGCGAAGTTGGGGTCGTGACAGTTCATCTCTTATAATTTACATTTCTGTTTTGAACACAGTTTACTAACGGCTAGTACTATATAGCTTGGCTAGTATTATTTGTATTTCTTATTATTCTTTAGCCAAGCAACTTATATGGCAAGGAACCTTTCATGTCCTAAGTTGAATAAGCAAATTTTGTTGAACTTATTTGTCTGCGTATTTTGGCAGGAACAAGGATTATTAAATCTTAACAAAGCAATTATTGCCTGCTCTGATGAAATAAAGTGGTATAATGGGAAACTTGTTGTGAGGGAAGCACCTAGAGTTGTAAGAGTGTCCCCAACTTTAATTTTGCAATTCTTGTTCATAAAAGTTACCACTAGCTTAGACAATTGCATTTTAGACATGAAAGTTAATTAGCAAATATTTATTCTAAGTTTATAAAATAATTTATCCTAATTTTTCACTTTCCATCCCCATTAAAGAAAAAGAATGAGGGACCAAACAAGTGTTGATAATGAGGAGATTAGTGGTGATGATTATTTTTGTTTTATGTATAGTTACTTGACTCTCCTTGACATTTCGTTGTATTTAATTTTTTATATTTTGATATTCCTTAGTGAAAATTCTATCTCCACCAGTGCTAAAGAGAATGAGGGCATGGGAATCATCGATGTTTAATCTCGCAGACAACTCAGTTTCCATAATCATGGAATTAATGCGAGTTGATTACTAGTTTCGCAATGTTATTTCCTAATTAATTACTCTTATTATATGCTCATGACCATTTACAATGTTAAAATTAAGAAAGTGTCCCTTTTAGATCTCTTATGTGTAAAAGTAAATCTCTCATGTATAAAAAAAAAGATAGGGCCATAAAACTGAAAAAAAGTTTTTACTCAAAGGATGCTTAACCTGCACTGCTTTTGCACAGAAGACAATCACAGAAATGATTGGTTTTCAGCAGAACCAGTACTGCTTCCTCAACAACTACTGGTTTAATTAGTTAATGTTTGGTGTCTGGTCTGTTATTAACTGCCAGTTGGAGTTGTCACTGCTTATTGCATGTATGTGTGTTGAAAACACATAGCAATAAATTTTGAATAATGCCTTGTCAGTGCTGCCTTGATTACAGATAGCAATAATTTGCTGCTCTTAGTGGGAAGACATTGCATGACTCTGACTTATCTCACTAAGTCCTCCTGCTATCAATATGGCAACATATTCAGTGTGGGAATGACTTGAAGATATCCAACAAGAGACTCACAAGCCAGCACCAACAACAACCCTTCTCCATCACTCACCACCCAGTCATCCTCAAAGCTTTCAGCACACACAGGAACCTAAGAACACAACATTACATCCTAACTTGTTTGCTTCATTTTGTAGGTATCAGAGATAGGATAAGTTTTCTTGGGCCAGTGGTGGGGTGTTGACATCACAAATACTCAGTAGAACATTAGTCAAGCGTTACTGTTTCTACATAACATGTGTCTGTTGTTCTTCTGAAGATTTCACCAGGCGCCATTTGTTGCAATCCAAATGAGTAGGTATGTTTAAATTCAATAGTTGTAAAGCAAAGCATTTTGGACATTGTGAACTTTGGGTTGAAAATTCCAGCATCATTGTTGATACATTAAACATGAATTTGACATGAAAGCATAAAAGAGACAGAGTTGTCTTCTTGATACATGAGGACAATATAGTGTCTTCTCATCTCCAGATTGAGCATGCATGCTCACTAATACCACTGGATAATGATATAACACTATACTGTTAATACCAAGAACAGATGTAAGCATCAGTTTTTCTTGTATTTCATTTGAGTAGATATCCTCAGTTTGATATACCAACACCAACAATTCATACACAAAGAAGTTGATCATATGTGAAGTCATGCAATTCTATGAATAAATGCAATCACATCCAGTATAAGCCTTATCTATGAGATGCCTGCTTGACTCCATGGTTCTGTATGATGTTAAACCACCCCCAGAATGAGCATGATAATATGCTAATGCCACTGAGAAATAGTCTAACACCACACAAACATTACACAGTAGTCAAGCTCAGTCCATGTGATAACTGTCTGTGTAGCTATCTCAGATTGCTATCCAAGATACGATGCTTGTGATGTATAGTAGGATAGCTTCTAGTTTTCTGAACCTGATGTGTACTGATATCTTTGTTGTTTCTGAGTAAGTACAACAGATTGTTGACCACTTCAAGCTGATTAAAATTGATTTGTATAGCATGATTGTGCTGCCATCTATGTTGCTGACATGTTGTTGTTGTAATGTGTTGAAAAAACCCCCATAATGAGCATTTCAATATGCTAATACCTTTGGGAGTTGATACTAGAACAAATAGGCAGTAACAATCTTCAGAAGAAGCTACAACACATTGTTGGTAATTGGTGTGTGCATTCATAGTTGTCGACAATAATTGGATGTTTCAAATTACTAGCCTTGTATTTTTCAGCTTTCATTACACTACTGCTACATTGTATTTGGTAGCAATAGCCATTGGAGTTCTTTGTTGTATTGTTTGTTTGTAGTTTACCTAAATATTTTGTAAGTTTTATCCAGTTTGGGATTTATTATATATAACAGCTACTAGGAGAATAACCTAATAATATATTTCCTAAAAAAAATAAGTTTGTAAAGACCCACAAAACCATTTGACTCATCTTTTCATTAGAAGAAGCTATTTAAATACTCCACAATATAAGGCATACATTTACTAAAACATTTACTACTTTTTAACCAAAAGTTCAAGATCTCTATGGAGTATGGTCCACATGAATGTTTACTTTTTCTTTATGCAACAATTATCAAATCCACGGTGGATAACCGTAAATACAAATCTTTTTTTTTCCTTCTTTCTTGAAATTTAAAGTGTTCTCCTGCTTAAGAATTCTACCCCTTTGTGATTGTGAGGAGAATCCTTTGGTCCATATATACACACATCGTGAAATATGACTAAATACTTTCTGTATCTTCTTTTTTACCTTTTTATTTTTAGTAAAAGTGTGTTGGGTGTGTGTAATAAAGTCTCACATGAAAAGTAAAAAGGAAAAAACTTACTTATAATGAGTTGAATTTTTTTAATAGTGTGGGGCATTTTGCAAAAAATGTGTGGCCTTGGTTCAAAACGTACAATATTACACTATGTTAAGTATATCTTTGAGCCGTTTTAGCCCAACAACTGGTATCAGAGCTAATGGTTTGACATTACTATGGATATGGCAGAATGTGGCGTGGGGCCCCCGACTTAGTGCCTTTGCCCGTCTATGGGGTCTAAGACCTTTACCCGTATATTTGAAGAGTCATACACAGTCTTTGAGATTCGATGACCGAACCCAACAAAGTAAAATATTAAGACTTGACCTTTTCCCGCCCAGCCCCTTGCCCTCACCGTAAGCTTCTTTCATTAGTACATAAAGGGATTTAGGTGACATTATAGATTTGCCCTGTCTAGACATCATCACTACCACTTTATTATAAGTTTTAGTCATTTCGTGCCCAAATCGTAAGTAGGTTGTCTTACTAAGCTTCTGAAAAGTAAATATTTTAGAAAAGTATTTTTTTTTAGATTTGAGGTGTTTGACCAAGAATTAAAAGTTCTTCTAAGTAGTATCAGAAGTAGTTTTTCTATCATTGAGGAGAAACTATAAATTTCTTGTGATGACTCAAAAGGTCATATTTAAATTTAATAGTTAATTCGGTATTCTAAGACCTTGAAAAGCATAATTTATCATACCTCGACTTGCGTGCACAGTCCGTATAATTTCTCGAAAAGTTTTTATGTGAAAAGCACAATATCGTGGTCGGATTCCGATTCCAAAAGTTGGAGTAGGTCCGTTATATTATTTATGACTAGTGTGTAAAATTTGAGGTCAATCAGACTTGATTTGATAGGTTCCGGCGTCGAATGTAGAATTTGAAATTTATTAGTTTCATTAAGCTTAAATTGGGGTATGATTCGTGGTTTTAGCATTGTTTGATGTGATTTGAGGTTTTGACTAAGTCCGTAATATGTTTTGAGACTTGTTGGTATGTTGGGACGGGGCCCCGAGTGGCTTGAGTGAGTTTCAGGGTAGTTTCAGACCATTTCTATGCCATTTTTAGTTGTTGGTTTTTGGCCACAGAGGTATGCATCGTGATCGCGGACAAACTGTCGCGATCGCAAAGAGCAATTTTGCTGTTTGGACACTGTGAATCGCGATCGCGGAAGCCTTGTCGCGATCGCGTAGAGGAAAATTTTGCTGTACTAACCAACTTTGGAAGCTTATATCTCGCAATCTATAAGAAATTGGGAGATGAACAACAAATAAAAGTTATAGCTCTTGGTGTCTAGTTTTCAGAAAGTTAAACCATTTATAATTTGGAGTTTTGTACAAAACGTTATGACCATTATAGTAGAGGCTGTCCGGAAGAGATGGGCACTTGTTCTTCGCGATTGCGAAAGGCAAATTTTGGGCTGAGAAAAGTTGTGCTTCGCGATCGTGAAGAGTAAATACCTGGGTAGTAGATATATTTCGAGGTTTCAGCCATTTTTAATATATTTGGAGCTATGGAGCTCGGATTTAAGCGATGTTTGAGGCGATTTTTACCATATGGATTGGGGTAAGTGTTCTATATCCTAAAGCGTTTATAATATTTCATGACTCTATGATTGTATTCATCATTTATTTCGGATTTAGACGGAGGAAATTGGAATTTTTGTAAAACTTTCCAAAAATCAATATTTAAGATTTGAAAGTCCATTTGACATCGGAATTTGATAATTTTTATATGGTTGAACTCATATCGGAACGGGTGTTTGGATTTCGTAAGTTTTTTCGAGATTCAAGACGTGGGCCCCACTATCGATTTTTTAGATGAATTTCGGATTTTAATCCGAAAAATTAGTAAATTCATATGGAATTAATCCCTGCGATTTGTATTGAGTATATTGAATTGTTTATGACTAGATTTGATGATTTCAGACACGAATTAGCAAGGCAAAGGTTTATTGGATTCTTGTACTTGGTTGCAAAGGTAGGTAAGTGTCGTGGTTAACCTTGACTTGAGGGAATAGAACCCTTAAATTATTTGTTACGTGAGATGCATGTGAATGACGTATAGGCAAGGTGATGAGTGTCTATATGTCGTCAAATTAATTATTTGCATTACTTGAAAAATCATAAATTATTTTAAATCATGAATTAATTATTATATTAATTGTTTCACTCATATTCTTTGTCAAATATTAATTCTTGAATTCCTGCAATAATTGTTACATGCTTATTTGACTTATGTGTCTTAATTGTTATTTGACATTTAGCATACTAAATATTAAACTGCTTATTTTCTCCATAATTTCCATAATTAATTGCTAATTGTCATTGTTTGTTCATAAATAAATTATACTTATTGTCTGCCTTGATGCTTAATAGTTTCTCATTGAACGTGATATTTATTGGAGTAATTTTTATTATATTTATGAGCTGTTAAAATATATTGGGGGATTGGATTGCATGCCGCAACAGAAATAAAAGTAAATATATTGTGGGATCGGGTTGCATGCCGCAACGGAAATGAAAGTAAATATATTGGGGGATTGGGTTGCACGCCGTAACAGACTTATTTAAAGTTTATATTGGGGGAGCGGGTTGCACGCCGCAACAGAACTAATTGAAATGAATATATTGGAGGAGCAGGTTGCACGCCGCAACAGAATTAAATATGAATATATTGTGGTATCGGGTTGCACGCCGCAACAGAAATTGGTGGAAAAAATAATTGGTTATGACTGCTGAGTTGGCTTCAACTGTTAAAATGAGTTACCTGATTTATTTCTATTGTTGTTATTAGTACTATTATTGCGTACAAGTTAATGTAAGTGACCTGCCATAGCCTCGTCACTACTTCGTCGAGGTTAGGCTCGGCACTTACCAATACATGTGGTCGGTTGTACTGATACTATACTCTGCACTTCTTGTGCAGATTTCGGAGTTGGTCCTAGCGGCGTACTGTAGATTTTCCCGGATACAGCTACCAGTGGAGACTTGAGGTATAACTGCACAGCATTCGCAGTTCTGAAGTCTCCTTCTATCTTATCTCAGCTGTGTATTATATTTCAAACACCTTAAATTTTATTCAGACCTTTATTTGTATTATTCTATAAGCTCGTGAACTTGCGACTCCAGTTTTGGGATGGTATTTAGATATCACAATTATTATGGAGTATTCACTTTATTCCAGACTTTATTTCTGCATTTGTTTTCTTGTTATTAATTAATTTAAAATTTTGTTAAAATAGATCATTATATTCTAACGTTGGCTTGCCTAGCAAGTGAAATGTTAGGTGCCATCACGGTCTCGATGGTGAAAATTTTAGGTCGTGACATTTCTGCTTCTCGAAAGAAGAAAAATTAAAATTTTCAATATAGAAATATTCTTACAGAATAATTATATTTACCAAATTATCTCCCATAAGTTAATTCCATATCTCTCTCAAATATAAATAATATTCTCTTCTCATATTCCCTATTTTTGTTTAACTATATGTTAATTGATTAAAAATCTATATATATTTCTATAATAAACATAATTAAAGTCTTACATAAACATAGCAATGAACAAGTGGATTAGGGCTTTTGAAATTTCAATTAGTTCATTCATATACACATGCAATAGCTTTATAATCCACTTTCACAACAAGTGGATTAGAGGTTTGAGATTTCATCCAATGATATTTACTATAAATTGGTCATGCACACATCTTAATTGAGCAACACAATATTTTACTGCAATAACTATCACATATCAAAAAACAATTGCGATGGCTTCAGCAAAAATTTTCTTGATTTTCCTTTTGGCTGCATTAATCGCAACCCCCATTGCAGTAGCCCAGCTTGTTTCAATACGTATAGGTGGGGTTGTATTTTGCAGCGTTAACGGCAATTTAGATGTCATCAACGGACTCCCCACCCAAGTTTTTCCTAGTAAGTATTTTATTTTGTACGGAGACCAATATATATATACACACTACTGCCCTATATAGACTAAAAACTCTACCCTATATATACACTAAAATCTTATGATAGATGTCTTAAGTGGCGTTATTAGCCTATGATATATTGGTATATATACACTATCGGATCATCCAAAGGCAAGTAAATTTTCTTAAAATGTAGGAAGATGATTTGAAGTCTAAGAGAATGATAATGCATCTATTATTCCTTTCGTAACAATTGGTGAGGATGGTATAAATATTTAGTAACTTGAGCCGAATGAATCCTACACTCGCGGTCAATAAGTTGCATATGGCCCCATGATTATATAATTAATAATCATTCATCACATTCATAAGAAGTTTTTGTTTGTTGAATTGTGCGATCACTTCATCTAAAAGTCTAAATGGTGTGAGATAATATCTTTTTATTTACATAATTAATTATATCTTCAACATATCCCTAAAATGCGAAGTTGATCTAATTGCGTAAATAATATTAACATCATTTAACTTTGCAGATGCATCAGTGCAATTGCAGTGTGGAGCAAGAAATGTGGTATCAATTACAACAACAAATGGATCTGGAGTGTTTTCCTTGGTGTTGGATCCTCTTGTAAATACTTTGCCATTGCTGCTATCCAACTGCAGTCTAGTGGTTGCAACTCCACTCTCAACATGTAACGCGAGCTTACCAGCTGAAGGGCTTTTGCAATCACCCTTGCAGCTAGTAAATACCATTATTGGAAGTATCGGCCTTCGTCCTAGTGTCATTTTAGGTCCTACTGGTTTTCGACTTGATCTTAATCGCAATTTATAGTTAACGAGCTAGCCTAGATATTCACCTTAGATGCTAGTGCTTAATTAGTACTACTATGCATCAGCTAGTTAATTAACCTTCTTGGCCAGCTGCTTACTGGATAAATAAGGATTGTTGTTTCCACTAGTGAATAAAGTACAAATAATATTTGCAAGTCAAATATTGGAGCCATCTAATCGTATTGCTTGTGTTTTTATTTTGTTTATAGATTTTTCTTGTTTATTATCCTTCCTTCTTTATTTTCTTTTATATATGTGGCGATGACCCTAAAATGAGTTTCGACCTAATGACTTTGCACAATTGGGACACATGAAAAACGAATTAAGGGACGTAAAAAGAATAGTAAAAGAAAGATAAAGAAAAGATATAATAACAACACCCCAAATAGGGGCATCATGCGTGGTGGGATTAATGGGAAAGGAGATATTTAGCATTAGTGCTGTCAATAACATCTCTAGGGAAGGGAAAAGGAAAGTTTAGAAAGATCCATGTTATTAAGCCTAAGGTCTGTAATTCGAAGATTTTGATCCCAAATATTTGGGGGTCCTTGAATGGAGCTTCCGAGAGATTATATGTTAGGAATCCAACGATAATGTCACGACCCGAAATCCCAACCTCGGGATCGTGATGACGCATAACATCCACTTGCTAGGCAAGTCGACATGAAATAAGTAATTAACCAATTTTAACAGTTAAAAACAAAATAATGATATTCAACGAGAACTAAATGCCAAATCTAATATAATACGAATATAAACCACATGATACTAACTATTCCCAAAAATCCGGAGTCACGAGTACACGAGCAACTAGAAGTCTACAAACACAGTCTGCAATAAATATAATTGTTCGAAAGAGATAAACAATAAAAGTAGCAAGTGAAAGGGGACTTCAAGGTCTGCGAATGCCAGTAGATCTGCCTCGAGCCTCGGTGTGAAAGTGATACGAGCCGACGCACCTCTAAGCACCGCTGGGACCGATACCAGTATCTGCACAAGAAGTACAGAAGTGTAGTATGAGTACAACCGACCCATTATACTTTGTAAGTGTCGAGCCTAACCTCGACGAGATAGTGACGAGGCTTTGACAAACACCTACGTAAAACCATGTACAAGTATACATAAAGCAGCAAAATTGCAAGAAGAAGAATAAAATACTAACTGGGATTGTGACTATATATAAAGCATTGTGACTATATTTAAAATTTTCAAAACGGAGGATAAAGAAGGTTTAATTTACCTAATATAAGCATTTTTTTCACCATATGAAAGAGCTAAAGATTTTTCCGGAACGAACTGTTAGTATCTAATATGAAGATTACACATGTCTTAACCAGGTATAATGAAATGTGTTAATCAAAAATATTCCAAGTGCATAAATCTCCTCTTCTTAGCATGTTTAATGGTTTCTGTTTTCCTCCAAAAACGTCTTTTTCATTTTCTTATTTCGTTCCATCTTTTATAAATGTTACTTTCACATAATCCAATTCCTATCCACGCATCAATTAAGGATGAATCCATAATTCATTATTACAGCTCAATTCAAGAAAAAAACTAAAATATCGAAACAACTGATCTCCTAAGAAATTATGCACGGAAAAGCTCCTCAACAGAATGAGATACGAATAAGAAATTGAAAAATTATAGAGAAAGGGGATAGAGATATACTTTTATTCTGAACAAATCAAATCGAATTATCGTTAAAAGTGTAATGTCCCCCTTATAAAAGAATCCCCTAATTCGATGATGACCTTGTTGGGTATATTTTACTTAAAATTGAGATTATGTGAAGGGATTTATCAATGGTTATGTTGAAGAAGCTGATCATGATAAGGATAAGCTTACACGAGATAAGGATGGTTAGATTGCATTATAGAGTTTGTACTTAACTCAATGTAGTAGTCATACATGTAGTAGAACTCTAAGTCATTTTGTGATGACCCAAAATGTCATCTTTAAATTTAATAAATAATTCTGTGTTCTAAGACCTCAAAAAGCACCATGTATCATTCCTCGACTTGCGTGCGCAATCCGAAAAAATTTTCGGAAAGTTTTCATGTGAAAAACGGATTAAAATGTGAAATAAAGCTTTGAAAATCAACTGAGTTGATTTTGGTCAATATTTTGAGCAAACGAATCCGGATCAGTATTTTGACAATTCCGGTTTGTCCGTATCGTGATTGGGGACTTGGGCGTATGCTCGGAATCGAATTCCGAGATCCTTAGCCCGAGATATGAAATTTTGATGAAAAATTAAAAGCTTGAAAGCTTAATGATTTTTAAGAAATTACTGATGTTGAATTTATTGACCTCGGGTCCGTATTTTGATTTTGGAGCCCAGTATTGGTTCACTATAATATTTATGACTTGTCTGTCGAATTTGGTGTGAATCGGAGTTGATTTGACATGATTCGGACGTCCGGTTATAAAAATATAAGTTTTAAAGTTTTCTTGAAAATTTCCTTTGATTTGGTGTCCGATTCGTAGTTCTAGGTGTTATTTTGATGATTTGATTGCGCGAACAAGTTCGTATAATATTTTAGGACTTGTGTGCATGTGTTGGTTTGGAGCCGCGAGGGCTCGGGTGAGTTTCGGATAGGCTACGGGATGATTTTGAACTTAGAAAATATGGTTTTTGAGCTTCTGTTGTCATCTGGTGCATTGCGATTCGCGATCGCGAAGCCATTCCTGCGATCGCGAAGAGTAAATTATAAGTAGTGAGTTTTACCCTTCGCGTTCGCGAATATAGGCACGCGATCGCGGAAGGTAAACTCCCAGTGCACTGCGAACGCAAGGGACCAGATGCGATGGCGTAGAATGAAGGAGGGCAGGAGCTAGGCACGTCAATTGTGCTCCGCGATCGCATGAGCATTTACGCGATCGCGTAGAGTTAAAAGTCTGGGCAGCCAAAATGTGCTTCGCGATCGCGAAGCCATTCCCGCGATCGCGAAGAGTAAAATGAACATGGGCAAAAGTTGTTCTACACGATCGCGAACGAATTTTCGCGATCGCGATGAGTAAAAATCCCAGAAACAGAATTTAAGTTCTAGAAATGGGGTTTCGACCTATTTTTAACTCTTTTCTATTTTTGAGCTCGGGTAAGGCGATTCTTGTGCGATTTTCACGGGAAAATATTGGGATTTGAAGCTTTCGGAGATAAATTTAAAAGGAAAAGTTGTGGTTGAGCAATTAATTGGAATTTGTAAAGCGAGGTAAGTGTCGTGGTTAACCTTGACTTGAGAGAATAGAACCCTTAATTTAATTGTTATGTGAATTGCATGTAAACGACATATAGGCGAGGAGACGAGTGTCTATACGCCGTCAAATTAATTATTTGCCTGCTTACTTGAAATAAATCATAAATTATTTTAAATCTTAAATTAATTGTTATAATAACTATTTCTCTCCTATTCTTTGTCAAATATTAATTCTTGAATTCCTGCATTAATTGTTACATGTTATTTGAATTATGTGTTTTAATTGTTATTTGACATTTAGCATATTAAATATTAAACTGCCTATTTTCTCCCTGATTTTCATAATAATCTACTAGTAGTCATTGTTTGTTTCATAATTAAATTATAATTATTGTATGCTTATTTTCTTATAATTTTATATTAATTGTTGCATTTATTGGGAAAATTTCTTCTATAAGAATTGGTAAATGAATATGTTGGAGGAGCAGGTTGCAAGCCGCAACAAAATTAATAATAATTAATCTATTAGAGGATCGGGTTGCACGCCACAAGAGACTTATGAAAAGTCCTTATTGGAGGATCGGGTTGCACGCTGCAACAGAATTGAATGTGAATATATTGTGATAGCGGGTTGCACACTGCAACATAATCGATGGAAATGATAATTGGTTATGACAGCTGAGTTGGCTTCAATTATTATAAATGAGTTACCTGATTTATTTCTATTATTGTTGTTGTTACTACTATTGCGTACAGGTAATGTAAGTGACCCGCCTTAGCCTTGTCACTACTTCGTCGAGGTTAGGCTCAGCACTTACCAGTACATGGGGTCGGTTGTACTGATACTACACTCTGCACTTCTTGTGCAGATTTCAGAGTTGGTCTCAGCGGCGTGCCATAGACTTGCTCGGATTTCAGCTATTCAGAGGAGACTTGAGGTATAACTGCATGGCGTCCGCAATTCTTATGTCCCCGTCTACTTTACTTTAGCTGTGTGTTTATTTCCAGACAGCTTTACTTTATTTAGACCTTTATTTGTATTTATTCTAGAAGCTCGTGCACTTGTGACACCAATTCTGGGATGGTATTTAGACACTGTTGTTTTTAAGGATTATTTCACTATGTTACAAACTTTGCTTCCGCTTTTGTTTTCTTGATTATTAATAATTTAAAAAATGGTTTAAAATTTGTTAATATTATTCTAACGTTGGCTTGCCTAGCAAGTGAAATGTTAGGCGCCATCACGGTCCGAAGGAGGGAATTTCGGGTCGTGACAGTTGGTATCAGAGCCATAGGTTACATAGGTCTCACGAGTCACGAGCAAGCTTAGTAGAGTCTGAAGGATTGGTACGGAGACGTCTGTACTTATCTCTTAAAGGCTATGAAGTTTAGGAACAATATCATCTCTTTCTTATTCAGTCGTGTGATTTTATTCTATTATTGATGATTGAACCATTCTACTCATATTCTCTCGCAGGAGGTTCCAGTTCAGAATGTTCAAGTTGGACTAGTTCAGGTCCCGGAAGGATTCACAGCCACTCCAGTGCTTCAGGACGCTCTAGTCCGTTTGGTAAGTCTTATGGAGGGCGTGGCCCAGAATGGCACATTTCCAGTGGCACCATCCGTCTCACAGGCTGGGGGAGGAGCACAAACTCCCATTACTCCCGCTCCCGAGCAGATGGCTCCCCAGAATCAGGCTCCAGTAGCCCTGCCAGTTGGGGTAGTTCAGCCAGTGGTTGCGGCACAGATCGGTGATAGGCCCGCCATGTCTTTTGAGGCCTTATTGAGACTTGATAAGTTTACCAAGCTCTTTCCAGTTCACTTTAGTGGTACACCTTCTGAGGACCCACAAAATTATCTTGGACACTGCCATGAGGTGCTACGGAATATGGGATCATCCTCCCAGACCGTTTCATTCAGCACTTCATGTATCTCCTGGTGCTTCAGGGAGTCACTGTCCTATTATGCCTTACTCTGCGTAGCCAGCATTCAGTGCGCATTCAGCTCCTATAAGTGCACCACCACTCCAGAGTTACTACAATAGTTATCCGGCCCATTTGGGTCAGCTTCAGCAGCCACGGCATCAGGATGGGTGTTATGAGTGTGGGAACATTGGTCACATCAGGAGGTATGGCCCTAGATTGGCGAGTAACAAATCTCAGCAAGATTCTCGTACTATCATTCCGGCACCGGTTGCTTCACCGCCTGCTCATCCAGCTAGAGGTAGGGGTTAGGAAGCTAGAGGTAGAGGTCAGGCTATTAGAGGTGGAGGTCAAGCCATTAGAGGTGGAGGTCAGACCGTTAGAGGTGGAGGCCAGCCGGTTAGAGGCTATCCCAGAGATGCAGTTCAGAGTGGTAGGCCCTAGTCCCGATTTTATGCTTTTCCAGCTAGGCCTGAGGGCAAGTCATCTGATGTTATGATTACAGGTATTATTCCAGTTTGCTATAGAGATGCTTCAGTTCTATTTGATCCAGGATGTACTTATTCCTATGTGTCTTCCTATTTTGCTTCATATTTGGTTGTGCCTTGTGATTCTCTGAGTGCTTCTGTGTGTGTATCTACACCGGTGGGAGACTCTGTTATAGTAGATCATGTTTATCATTCATGTGTGGTTACTATTGGTAATCTTGAGACTAGTATGGATCTTCTACTTCTTGATATAGTAGATTTTGATGTCATCTTGGGTATGGATTGGTTGTCCCCTTATCATGCTATATTGGATGGTCATGCCAAGACAGTGACTCTAGCTATGCCGGGGTTACCTCGGTTAGAGTGGAAAGAAACTCCTGGTCATTCTGCCAGCAGGTTTATTTCTTATATGAAAGCTCGGCGTATGGTAGAGAAAGGGTGTCTAGCCTATTTGGCTTATATTCGTGATCCCAGTGCGGATGTCTCTTCTATGGACTCAGTACCAGTTGTTCGTGAATTCCCAGGAGTATTTCCTGAATATTTACCGGGGATGCCACCTGACAGAGATATTGACTTCTGTATTGATTTTGCTCCGGGCACTCAGCCCAGTTACAAGACTTGCTTGATCAGGGATTTATTAGACCTAGTGTCTCATCCTGGGGTGCACCAGTATTATTTGTAAAGAAGAAAGATGGCTCTATGCGGATGTGTATAGATAATCGGTAGTTGAACAAAGCCACTATCAAAAACAAATATCTGCTGCCAAGAATTGATGATTTATTTGATCAGCTTCAAGGTGCCAAGGTATTTTCGAAGATCGATTTTATGTCTGGTTACCATTAGTTGAAGATCAGGGCATCTGAAGTCCCTAAAACAATTTTTCGAACTCGGTATGGGCATTACGAACTCCTAATGATGTCATTTGGGTTGACAAATGCCCCAACAACATTTATGGATTTGATGAATCGGGTGTTCAAGCCTTATTTGGATTCTTTTGTGGTTGTCTTCATTGATGATATCTTGATTTACTCCAGCAGTCGAGAGGAACATGAGCAGTATCTTCGAAGTGTGCTTCACACTTTGAAGAATAATCAGTTATATGCCATGTTTTCAAAATATGAGTTTTGGTTATACTCAGTTGCCTTTTTGGGGCATGTTGTATCGGCAGAAGGCATAAAAGTGGATCCTAAGAAGATTGAAGCTGTTCAGAATTGGCCTAGACCTACTTTAGTTACATAGATCCGGAGTTTCCTGGGTTTAGCAGGTTATTATCGTCGGTTCGTAGAAGGGTTTTCATCTATTACAAGCCCATTGACCAGATTGACACAGAAAGGTGACCCATTCAGATGGTCAGATGAGTGTGAGTTGATCTTTCAGAAGCTCAAGACCACTTTGACTACGGCGCCAGTATTGGTATTACCCACAGGTTTAAGATCGTATACGGTATATTGTGACGCATCTCATATTGGGCTTGGTGCACTATTAATGCAAGATGTCAAGGTAATTGCATATGCATCACGGCAGTTGAAAGTTCATGAGAAGAATTATCCTGTTCATGTCTTAGAATTAGCAGCCATTGTTCATGCGTTGAAGATTTGGAGGCATTACCTCTACGGTGTCTCATGTGAGGTATTTACTGATCATCGTAGCCTTCAGTATCTGTTCAAACAAAAAGATCTTAATTTGAGGCAGAGAAGATGGTTGGAGTTGTTGAAAGACTATGATATCACCATTTTGTATCACCCCGGAAAGGCCAATGTGGTGGCCGATGCTTTGAGTAGAAAGGTTGTGAGTATGGGCAGTCTTGCATATATTCCGGCTGGTGAGAGGCCATTAGCTGCAGATGTTCAGACTTTGGCTAATCAGTTCGTGAGGTTAGATGTTTCAGAACTCAGTCGGGTTCTAGCTTGCACAGTCGCTCGGTCTTCTTTATATGAGCACATTAGAGAGAGGCAATATGATGATCCTCACTTACTTGTCCTTAAGGACATGGTGCGGCACAGTGATGCCAAACAGGTTGCTGTAGGGGAAGATAGGTTTCTACGAATGGAGGTTCGTATTTGTGTGCCTAATATGGATGGGCTTCTTGAATTAATTCTTGAAGAAGCACATAGTTCCAGGTATTCTATTCATCCAGGTACCGCCAAAATGTATCAAGATTTGCGGCAACATTATTGGTGGAGGAGAATGAAAAAGGATATAGTTGCATATGTAGCTAGGTGTCTGAATTGTCAACAATTTAAGTATGAGCATCAGAGACCTGGTGGTTTGCTTCAGAAGTTAGAAATTCCTGAGTGAAAGTGGGAGCGTATCACTATGGATTTTGTTGTTGGGCTCCCATGGACTCTGAAAAAATTTGACGCAGTTTGGGTCATTGTGGACAGGTTGACCAAGTCAGCACATTTCATTCCAGTGGCAGCTACATATTTTTCAGAGAGGTTAGCTGAAATTTACATTCGTGAGATTGTCCGCCTTCACGGTGTGCCCATGTCTATTATTTCAGATCGAGGTACATAGTTTACCTCACATTTTTGGAAGGTTGTACAAGGTAAGTTAGGCACACGGGTGGAGTTGAGTACAACATTTCATCCATAGACAGACGGACAGTCAGAGCGCACTATTCAGATACTGGAAGATATGCTCCGCGCTTATGTTATAGACTTTGGAAGTTCTTGGGATCATTTCTTGCCACTTGCGGAGTTTGCTTATAATAATAGCTACAAGTCGAGCATTTAGATGGCTCCATATGAGGAATTATATGGATCGCCAATTGGTTGGTTTGAACCGGGAGAGGCTCGGTTGCTGGGTACCGATTTGGTACAGGATGCCTTGGATAAGGTCAAGATTATTCAGGATTGACTTCGCACAGCTCAGTCTAGGCAAAAGAGTTATGCCGACCGTAAAATTTGTGATATTGCATTCATGGTTGGAGAAAGAATATCGCTTCGGGTTTCACCTATGAAAGGTGTAATGAGGTTCGGAAAGAAGGGCAAGTTGAGCCCTAGGTATATCGGACCCTTTAAAATTCTTGAAAGGGTGGGTGAAGTAGCCTACAGGCTTGCATTACCACCTAGTTTATCAGCGGTTCATCCGGTGTTCTATGTGTCTATGCTCCAGAAATATCATGGTGATCCGTCCAATGTGTTTGATTTCAGCTCAGTCCAATTGGACAAAGATTTGACTTATGAGGAGGAGTCGGTGGCTATTCTAGCCCGGCAGGTCCGGCAGTCGAGGTGTAAGAGTTATCCTTCAGTTCGGGTGCAATGGTGAGGTTAGCGGGTAGAGGCATCTACCTGGGAGTCCGAGTCGGACCTCGAAAAGCACCATGTATAATTCCTCGACTTGCGTGCGCAGTCCGTATAGTTTCCGAAAAGTTTTTATGTGAAAAATAGATTAAAATGTGAAATAGAGATTTTAAACTCAACTGAGTTGACTTTGGTCAACATTTTGAGCAAACGGACCCGAATCAGTGTTTTGACAATTCCGGTAGGTCCGTATCGTGATTTGGGACTTGGGCATATGCCTAGAATCGAATTCCGAGATCCCTAGCGAGATATGGAATTTTGATGAAAAATTAAAAGCTTGAAAGCTTAATGATTTTTAAGAAATTACTGAAATTGGATTTATTGACCTCGGATCCACTATAATATTTATGACTTATCTACCAAATTTGGTGAGAATCGGAGTTGATTTGACGTGATTCGGACGTCCGGTTGTAAAAATATAAGATTTAAAGTTTTCTTGAAAATTTCCTTTGAATTGGTGTCCGATTCGTAGTTCTAGGTGTAATTTTGGCGATTTGATCGCGCGAGCAAGTTCGTATAATGTTTTAAGACTTGTTTGCATGTTTGGTTTGGAGCCCCGAGGGCTCGGGTGAGTTGCAGATAGGATACGGGATGATTTTGAACTTAGAAAATCTGGTTTTTCTGCAATTTCAGGCTTTTGGTATTTCCTTCATCGCGTTCGCGAATGTACTCTCGCGAACACGAAGAGAAAAATGGGCTGGCTGAATTTTCCTTCTTCGCAAACGCGAAGATTGGGTCGCGAATGCGAAGCTATGGGGACTTTACCCTTCGCGAACGCGACTAGCTCAACGCGAACGCGAAGCTTTAGAGGCCTGGGGGACGGGTCAGTTGTCCTTTTACGCGAACGCGAGCACGGGCACGCGAAGGCCAAGGGGAAAAATCCTTTGCAAACGCGAACGCGAAAGCCACGGGCTGCTATTCATCGCGAACGCGAAGAAGGCCTGACGCCTGTGACTTAAAACAGAACCAAAACGGGATTTTTTATATTTTTCACAAACCCTCAATTAGAACTCGGTTTAGGGGCGATTTTAAAGGAGTTTTTCACAATTTCGAACTGGGTAAGTGTTCTTTATCATGTAGTGATTGTATTTCATAAATCTAAGTCTATATTCATCATTTATTTCGGCTTTAAATGGAAGAAATTGAAATTTTTATAAAATCTTCCAAAAATAAAAATTTAAGATTTGAAGGTCCATTTGATATCGGAATTTGATAATTTTTGTATGGTTGGACTCGTCTCGGAATAGGTGTTCGTATTTCGTAAGTTTTTCCGATATTTGAGATGTGGGTCCTACTGTCTAGTATTTTAATGAATTTTGAATTTTATCCGAAAAATTAGTAAATTCATATGGAATTAATTCCTATAATTCGTATTGAGTATATTGAATTGTTTGTGAATAGATTTGAAGCTTTTGGAGACAAATTTAAAAGGAAAAGTTGTGGTCGAGTAATTGATTGGAATTTGCAAAGAAACGTAAGTGTCGTGGTTAACTTTGACTTGAGGAAATAGAACCCTTAAATTATTTGTTATGTGAAATGCATGTGAACGACGTATAGGCGAGGTGTGTACTGGTAGCGAAGGGCCTGTCGTGTTCGCGAAGAATAGCAACTTGTGGCTTTCGCGTTCAAGAGTCCTCCTTTGCGTTCGCGAAGGCTTTTTCCCCTGGCATTCGTGTTCGCGTGCCAGTTCTCGCGTTCATGTAGAAGGACAGCTGACCCCTCCCCCAGGCCTCTAAAGGTTCGCATTCGCGTTGAGCTGGTTGCGTTCGCGAAGGGTAAAGTCCCCATAGCTTCGCGTTCGCGACCCAATCTTTGCGTTCGTGAAGAAGGAAAATTCAGACAGCCTATTTTGCTCTTCGCGTTCGCGAACGCGATGAAGGAAATACCAGAAGCCTGAAGTTGCAGAAAAACCATATTTTCTAAGTTCAAAATCATCTTATATCGTATCTGAAACTCACCCGAGCCCTCGGGGCTCCAAACCAAACATGTACACAAGTCTTAAAATATCATACGAACTTGTTCGCGTGATCAAGTCGCCAAAATAACACCTAGAACTTCGAATCGGACACCAATTCAAAGGAAATTTTCAAGAAAACTTTAAATCTTATATTTTTACAACCGGACGTCCGAATCACGTCAAATCAACTCCGATTCTCACCAAATTTGACAGATAAGTCATAAATATTATAATGGACCTATACCAGGCTCCGAAACCAAAATACGGACCCGAGGTCAATAAATCCAATTTCAGAAATTTCTTAAAAATTATTAAGCTTTCAAGCTTTTAATTTTTCATCAAAATTCCATATCTCGGGCTAGGGACCTCGGAATTCGATTCTAGGCATACGCCCAAGTTGCAAATCACGATACAGACCTACCGGAATTGTCAAAACACTGATCCTGGTCTATTTGCTCAAAATGTTGACCAAAGTTAACTCAGTTAAGTTTAGAAGCTCTATTTCACATTTTAATCCATTTTTCACATTAAAACTTTTCGAAAATTATACGGACTGCGCACGCAAGTCGAGAAATTATACACGTGCTTTTCGAGGTCTTAGAACATAGAATTACTTATTAAATTTAAAGATGACATTTTGGGTCATCACACATTTATAGTAGCTATCACTTAGCCTAGTTTTTCGTTTGGTTTGTGACTTGTATAAATGCAGTCACTTGTAGCATTGTAATACATATGAAAACACACAATTACTGAATATAACTCCTTCTCAATCATGTGATTTTCTACATGGTATTAGAGCTTTCTGAAGCTACGCTACCCACACCAGAAACATGATCAAACATGGCCATAGCAACACCCTCAACCCCTTTGTGTCTATCACCTGCTTCCCTGTATCATCTGATTTCCTCCTATCTATTTAAGTTGAAACCATCGAACTATTTAATCTGGAGGACACAAATATTCCAGTTGATTTAGGAAATAGAGGTGACAAACTTGATCAAGGAAGGCAAGTGAGACACAAGCAGTTCATCTACTTTTGCTGGTGCTAATAAGGTTGTCGACAAAAATGATGACAATACTGACTGGGAGGAAAAAGATATGTTCCTGAGGAGTTGGATCCGTGCTACAATGACTGGGGAAAGCGTTTATCTCATTGTGGGATGTTCAACTGCCAAAGAAATATTGGGATGCGTGGACGAAGCATATCTGCATGCAACCAAGGACAAGGAATTTCAACTTAAGCAACACCTGTAGAACATCAAGCTAGGAACCAAAAGACTTGATGAATATCTGAAGGAGTTCAAAGGCATATGTGATGGCCTTTCAGTTATACACAAGCAAGTTGATGAAGACATCCAAGTGATGAACTTTTCTAGAGGACTTGGTCCAAAGTACAAGACCTTTAGGACTGTCATGCTTAGAAAGGCCCCATATCCTACCCTGAACCAGTTTGTCAATGCTCTTAGAGGATTTGACATGACATAGGACGAAGAATAAATAGCTCAACAAGGCTACAATATGGCCTTTGTTTCTCAAAGAGGAAGAGGTCGTGGGGGTTACTCTAACAGAAGAGGAAACTCAAACTGCTCCTCAAGAGGAAGAGGTTCCAGACTTTCAGGATAAGGTAGTTGTAACGACTCGAGCGGCCGTTTCGAGAGTTGTAGCCCCGTTCCCCCATTTACTGTTCCATTTATACTTTATAGCTATTATATGACTTATCGGGTTAGTTGGTTCAGGTCCGGAGTGAATTCAGTGTTAAATGAGATACTTAGTCTCTTAAATGGAAAACTTAAGTTAGAAAAGTAGACCGGATGTTGATCCATGTGTAACCGACCCCGAATTCGAATTCTGATAATTCCAGTAGATCAGTATGGTATTTTAGACCTAGGAGCGTGTCCAGTAAAGTATTTGGAGGTCCGTAGTAGTATTAATCTTGAAGTCTCATCGCAGGTGCGTGTCCGCAGGAGTGAGAAGAGAAGTCGCAGAAGCGGCCAGGGAGGCCTTGGGAAGAGGCGGCAAATGCGGCCATTCGCGCGCAGAAGCGACCTGTGCGGAAGCACACACAAGCGCGCAGATAAGGGCAAAGGCACAGATGCAGAGGTCTTTTCCGCACATGCGGTTGGTGAAGAAGCGGGAAAGGGCCGCACCTGCGAGATCGCAGAAGCGGCCAAGTTGCCGCAAGTGCGGAAGGCCTGGCAGATTCTTTAAATATGACCCTTCACAATTTTCGCTTCATTCCTTGTCTTCATTTTTCTTCAATAATTATGTTTCCACATTGATTTCCCACCTAGATTGTGTGTTTTTAAGGTATAAATTGGGGATTTGAGGCTAGGAATTTGGAGAGTTGGTTTTGAGGATTTGAATGACCAATTGGTGTCCGATTTTGATGAATTTGGTATGGTTAGGCTCGTGAGTGAATGAGCTTTTGGATTTTGTGACTTTTGTCGTATTTCGAGATGTGGGCCCGGGGGTCGGTGTAACGACCCTACCGGTCATTTTGAGCATTTGCACTTCGCTCGGTAGTTTACGGGCGTGAGTATCCCCATATGATATATTTTGACTTATGTGAATCGTTTGTTTTAATTTTTTAGGTTATTCAGAATCGAATTGGAAGAATGGATTTTATTATTGAAGCTTTAAATTGGGAGAGTTGACCAAGATTGAATTTTTAGCATTTGACCTCGGATTGGAATTTTGATGGTTCTGTTGGGTGATTTTGGACTTAGGAGTGCGTCCGGATTGTGATTTGAGGTCAGTGGTTGAATTTTGCTCGAAATGGCGAAAGTTGAAATTTTGAAAAGGTTGATCAGCAGTGGACTTTTTGATATCGGGGTCCGATTCTGATTCCATAAGTTGGAGCAGGTCCGTAATGTTGAATGTGACTTTTGTGCATATTTTGAGGTCAATCGGACGTGATTTGGTAGGCTTCGGCATCGGTCATGTAAGTGTGAAGTTTCAAAGTTCATAGATTTTGATTTGAGGTGTGATTCGTCATTTCGATGTTGTTATGTGTGTTTTGAGGCCTTGAGTAGGTCCGTAACGTGTTATGGAACTTGTTGGTATATTCGGACGGAGTTACCAGAGGCTCGGGTGAGTTTCGGACGAGGTTCGGGTCATTTCATTACATTTTGGATTTTTGCTAAGATTTTTGGTTTTGGTGTTTCTGCATCTGCGAAAGTGTGGGCGCAGATGCGGACAATTGGCCACAGAAGCGGGCAAGGCCATGAAGGACAGGGATCGCAGGTGCGAAGAATTTCCCGCACCTGCTGTAGCACAGATACGGACAAGTGGACGTATGTGTGGGGGAAGCTATGAGAGATTTACTCCGCAAAAGCGAGGCTAGGGCCGCAAATGCGCGTTCACAGGTGGAGAAGCTAATTAGTGAAATTTGGGAGTTTAGGGCTTGAGAATTGGAGAGTGGATTTTGGGGATTTGGATGACCAAATGGTGTGGATTTTGATAAATTTGGTATGGTTAGACTCGTGAGTGTATGGGCTTTCGGGTTTTGTAAATTTTGTCGAGTTCCGAGGTGCGGGCCCAGGTTGGGTTTTTGGCCGATTTTTTGGCTTTTGATTCAAGATTTGATCTTTTTCAATTGGGATTGGTTCATTTAGCATTGTTTGATGTACTTGAGTTGTTTTTGGTTAGTTTCAAGCCGTTCAGAGATCAGAACGCGCGAGATGGCATCTTTGGAGAATCACTTGGTTGCCCGGCATTGGTATCGGCTTGTTCGAGGTAAGTAACTCTTCTAATCTTGGAGCTGAGGGTATGAAACTACGAAATACGTGTTATGTGATTTGGGTTGTGGTGACGCACATACTAGGTGACGGGCGTGTGGGCATGCACCATGTGAATTGGGACTCTGTTGTTTCCATGGCACTGTATAGTGGCCCTATTTTGTTGATATCTGTGTTTTCACCATGTGATAAAGTAACTGAGCTATCAATCATGCTAGATATCATGTTTAGGCTTTGTGCCGATACTCTTGGGACCCATAGTGGTCGTTTTTTGCTGTCATTTCATTGATTTCATTGATATTTCGTACTCAGTCATATTAATGCATTCATATCATATCTCAGTCTCAGTTGTTATTTATTGATACATCATATCATTATTGTAGGGATAGTTTCATGACATTGTGAGACCCGTGAGTGAGACTGGAGAGATTGATGACTGAGTGAGGCCGAGAACCTTATTATGGGTGAAAGTTATGGGATCGGGCTGCACGCCGCAACATGCTATATTGATTTATGCTTGGATCTGGCTTATAATAGCGCTTGGGCTGTAGGAGCCCCTCCGGAGTCTGTACAAACCTAGTGAGCGTAGTTGATTATATCGAGGGATGGATCTTCCCTGGACATGGATCTTGTCCGAAGCATTTATATACCTGGAGATGGATCTTCTCCATGGGGCCGGATTGGACTTCCTCGGTACTGAGTGACTGATGATCAGTAATGCATATATTACGGGATGGATCTTCCCTGGGCCGTATGGTCCATATACAGTACCGAGTGGGTGACCATGATGAGTGGAAACTATGAGACAGTGGGATTGAATACTCTGAGAGTGTGAGTACATGATTCATCTATGAGATACATGGCATTGGCGTGCACACATGACATACAGGTATAGAGATGCATTTTTCCTCATGCTGTATGGTATCACAACATCCATGACTTTTCACACATATTGATATATGGGCATAGAGAGGTATTTCATACTTGTTATCTGGAAAGAAAATGAAACATCTTATTTATTATTGAAATGATTTTGGGAAAAATTATTGTTTTCAAACTTATTCATATTTTTGGCAACTTCGGTAAACGATTTGGGTTTTTACTGATGTACTTGAAAGGTAGAACCATTTTCAGAAATCATGATTTTGCTGAGCATTTTTATCATTGAGTTACTTCTTGTATTATTTTCTTTAAGTTGTTAGGAACTGTTGTTGGCTATTGGTGTGGACTCGACCTTGGTACAAGCTCGTCACTACTTTCAACCTAAGGTTAGGTTTGTTACTTATTGAGTACATGGGGTCGGTTGCACTCATACTACACTTCTGCACCTTTGTGCAGATGTTGGCTGCTGATGTTGCTGTGTTCGTTAGGAGCTGGATTGAAGATGTACCTGTATCCCGACTGTAGCTACCTCTTGTTCGTGGTAGCGTTAGATATGTGAAACTTTGTTTATGTACTATTCAAATAGACTATGTATTTATTTTATTTTCTCTTTGTAAACTCTATTCTTAGAAGCTTATGATTTGTACTACCAGTTCTTGGGGAATGTATTAGATTCAGATATTTCTTTACTTAATTGCTTTATTAATTTTTATTGGAATTGGTTAGTGGTTAATTGGCTTACCTAGCGGGTTGGATTAGGTGCCATAACGACTAGTCGGATTTTGGGTCATGACAGTCGGGTTTGGGCCGATTTCGTATTTTGGCTATAATTTCGTATTTGTCTTGTGGAATTAATTCCTTTATCCTATATTGATTGTATTGAACTTCTTGTGGCTAGATTTGGGGCGTTTGAAGTTGGATTTGAGAGGCAAGGGCATTTTGGACTAGAATTTAGCCCGGGTTAAGGTAAGTAGCATTTTCAAACTTGGTTCTGAGGGTTTGAACCCCCAAATTATGTGTTAGGTGATTGGTATTGAGGTGACGCACATGCCAAGTGATGGGCATGCAGGCGTGCACCGTGAGAATTGTGACCTGGTTGACTCCATATCACAGTATAGTGGTTCTATCTTGTTGATATCCTTGTTTTCATCATGTGATAAAGTAATTGAGCTGTCACTCATGCTAGATATCATGTTTAGGCTTTATGCCGGTACTGTTGGGACCTATAGTGGTCGTTTCTTGTTGTTGTCTTACTAATTTCATTGATATTTCATACTCAGTCATATTCATTCATTTCATATCTCATCCCAGTCTCTGTTGTTATTTATTGATAGTTTAGGGGCCGGCATTCGTGGATTAATGAATGAACCATCATACCATTATTTTCGGGCTAGTATCATGACATTGTGAGCCAGTGAGAGAGAAACTGGAGAGATTGATAACTGAGTACCTGATTATGAGTGACATGTATGGGATCGGTCTGCACGCCGCAGTGGTTATACTAATTTATGATAGCGCTTGGGCTGAATGAGACCCTCCAAAGTCTGTACAAACCCCCAGTAAGTGCAGTTGATATTATATGGTTGATATTATCTTCTCCACAGCATTGGATTGTCCTTCCTCGGTACTAGGTGACTTATAGTCAGTGATATTTATGTTCTGGGATGGATCTTCCCTGGGACGTACGGGCTATATACCGTACCAAGTGGTTGATTATTTGAGAGTGTGAACCTGGAGATGGATCTTCTCCACAGGGCTGGATTAGCCTTCCTCGGTACTGGGTGACTTATAGTCAGTGATGTATATGTTCTGGGATGGATCTTCCCTTGGCCGTATGGGCCATATACAATACCGAGTGGTTGAGTATTCCAAAGTGTGAGCACATGAGGCTGTCAGCATGGTGCATCACATACAACATTGCATTGGCATGGTAGAGGTTAAGGATTTATATTTTTCGTATAATTCAGATTGTTCCATTTTTAGTGTTTTAAGATATCTATCGAACTTGAAAGCATGTCTACATTTCTGCACTTTTTGTTTTTTTTATTGAATTGTGCTGGTTGAGTTCGTCACTACTTTTATGCCACAGTTTAGGTTTGTTAGTGACTGAGTTGGTTGTACTCATGCTACACCCTGCACCTCGTGTGCAGATCCTGGTGCTTCTGGTTACGGCGACTGCTGATTGAGGAGCTAGGATCTCGGAGACTATCGAGGTAGCTGCACGGCATTTGCAGGCCTTGACTCTCCTTCATTATCTTTATCTGTACTCTAGTTTATACTCCTTAGACATTATAGTAGACTATATTCTGACATAGATGCTCATGTACTCGGTGACACCCCGATTTTGGGATAGATTGTATCGTATTTTGGATATTTCTGTTTTCAAAAGACTTTTTCCTTAATTATTAAATTGCTTCCACCTATATTTTAAAGATTTTACTATGTTGCGATAGTTGAGTAGTGGCTTGCCTAGTTCCACGATAGGCGCCATCACGAATGTTGGTTTTTAGGTCATGACAAGTTGGTATTAGAGCCTAGATTACATAGGTCTCAAGAGTCATGACCAGGTTTAGTAGAGTCTTGCGGATCGGTACGGAGACGTCTGTATTTATCTTCTAGAGGCTGTCAAACCCTTAGGAAGATTTTAATTTCCTGTACTCTGGTGTGCGAATTTGTTAATTCCAGAAAACTGAATTTCTGTTATTCTATTCTCTCACAGATGGTGAGGACACGTACTACTGGGCAGGATGGACAGCCACCAGTACCACCGGCTAGGGTCGTGAGAGGCCGAGGTCGTGGTAGGGGCAGAGGTACAACTAGGGCAGCACCTGCAGACCCACCAGTTGCTCAAACTCAAGCACTAGCTGTGCCCATTGTGATTCCAGGCCTTTAGGAGACTTTGGCCCAGATATTGACAAATTGCACTGGCCTTGCTCAGGTGGTTTCGACCCAGACTGCACCTGCTACTTCTCATGCCTGGGGAGGTATTCATACCCCCGATCCCCGTACTCCGGATTAGGTAGTGCAGGGACTTTAGATACCAAGGGCATTACCAACCCGGCCGAATACAACTTCTTAGGCCCAAGTAGTCCCCATTATGGCAGACGATGAGCAGAGGAGGCTTGAGAGATTTGGGAGGCTTCGTCCTCCATCATTTAATGGTGCTGAGTCAGAATATGCTCAAGGTTTTCTGGATAGGTGTGAGCGGATGCTTCGGACAGCGGGTATTTTGAAGATGAGTAGGGTCTCGTTCACTACTTTTTAGTTTTTTGGGGCTGCCTTCAGATGGTAGGAGGCTTATGAGAGGCACAGGCCGGTCGGTGCAGCACCACTTACATGGTCGGAGTTCTCCGTTCTCTTCTTGGAGAAGTTCGTGCCGCAATCTTATAGAGAAGAGCTGCGTAGGAAGTTTGAGCAGCTTCGTAAGGTTGGCATGTCTGTGATGCAGTATGAGATGAGGTTTTATGAGTTGGCTCGTCATGCAGTTTGGCTAGTTTCCACTGATATGGAGAGGATTCAGAGGTTTGTCGATGGTCTCACATATCAGTTAGGGTTGCTTATGACTAGGGAGAGGGTATCTGGTGCTACTTTTGATGAGGTTGTTGACATTGCTTGGCAGATATAGATGATCCGCAGTCAGGATCGGGGTGAGAGGGAGGCCAAGAGGCCTCATGGATCAGGTGATTTCAGCGGTGTTGCGACAGGAGTCGACCTTACAGGCACACTCAGATGGGCCATCCAGTTCTCCGTGGTGCATCATTCATCCATGGTTCATATAGTTATCATTAGGGCCCGTCATCTCTCAGTGCCCTATCAGCTCAGAGTTCAACCCATGCACCGTTAGTTCAGGGCTCATCGGCACCGGGTTCTTCTAGCGGGTATTTTGTTCCTCGGGGCTCTCTCCAGTCCCCACCACCATTCGCAGGGAGGGGTTGTTTAGAGTGTGGAGATATGGGTCACATGAAGAGGTATTATCCTCGCCTTACGGGAGGTCCCGCTTAGTAGAGGAGTCAGCCTACGACTTCAGCTCCCGTTATTTCACCACCCACTCAGCCAGCTCGGGGTGGAGCTCAGTCAGTTTGGGGTCGCCCTAGAAGGGGAGGTCGATCAGGCGGCAGTCAGGCTTGATTCTATGCTATTCCCGCTAGACCAGATATTATTGCTTCAGACGTAGTGATCACAGGTATTGTCTCAGTTTGCCACAGAGAGACCTCTATACTATTTGACCCTGGTTCTACTTATTCATATGTATCATTGTACTTCACTCGTCATTTGTATATGCCCCGTGAGTCCTTAGTTTCATATGTTCATGTCTCTACGTCGGTGGGCGATACTATTATTGTTGATCATGTATATCAGTCGTGTGTAGTGACCATTGGGTGTCTGGATACTAGAGTTGATCTCTTGTTGCTTAGCATGGTTGATTTTGATGTGATCTTGGGTATGAATTGGTTGTCTCCATGTCATGCTGTTCTAGATTGTCACACTAAGACTGTGACATTGGCGATGCTAGGGTTGCCGAGGATTGAGTGGAGAGGTTCTCCAGACTATGTTTCCAGTAGAGTGACTTCATATTTGAAGGCCCATCGGATGGTTGGGAAGGGTTGTTTATCATATTTGGCCTTTGTGACGGATGTTGTTGCTGATACTCCTACTATTGATTCTGTTCCGGTGGTGTGGGAATTTCCAGATGTGTTTCCTGCAGACTTGCCAAGCATGCTGCCCGACAGGGATATTGACTTCAGTATTGACTTGGTGTCGGGCACTTAACCCATTTCTATTCCACCATATCGCATGTTACCAGCCGAGTTGAAGGAATTGAAGGAGAAACTTCTGGAACACCTTGATAAGGGGTTTATTATGCCTAGTGTGTCACCTTGGGGTGCACCGGTGTTGTTTGTGAAGAAGAAAGACGGTACTATGAGAATGTGCATTGATTATTGACAGATGAACAAAGTTACAATCAAGAACAAGTATCCTTTGCCGCGTATTGATGATCTGTTTGACCAGCTTCAGGGAGCGAGGGTGTTCTCCATGATTGATTTGAGGTCTGGGTATCACCAGTTGAAGATTCGGGACTCGGATATTCTAAAGAAAGTATTCAGGACCCGTTACGGTCATTATGAGTTTCTTGTGATGTCTTTTGGGCTAACCAATGCCCTAGCATCATTCATGCATCTGATGAACAGTGTGTTTCAGCATTATCTCGCTTGTTTGTTATTGTATTCATTGATGATATCCTGGTGTACTCTCATAGCCCGGAAAAGCATGCCCAACATCTGCGGATTGTGTTGCAGCAACTGAGGGAGCTGAAGCTTTATGCCAAGTTCTCCAAGTGTGAATTTTGGCTCAGTTCAGTGGCATTCTTCGGACACATGATGTTCAGTGAGGGTATTCAGGTGGATCCAAAGAACATAGAGCCGGTTCAGAGTTGGCCCAGATTGTCCTCAGCTATGGAGATTCGGAGCTTTCTCGGCTTGGCCAGTTATTATCGTCTCTTTGTGGAGGGTTTCTCATCTATCGTATCACCCTTGACCAAATTGACCCAAAAGGGTGCTCCTTTCAGGTGGTCGGATGAGTGTGAGGAGAGCTTTCAGAAGCTCAAGACTGCCTTGACCAAAACTCCAGTTTTAGTTTTGCCGTCAACTTCAGGCTCTTATACAGTGTATTGTGATGCTTCTTGTATCGACATTGGGTGTGTGTTGATGCAGGAGGGTAGAGTGATTGCTTATACTTCATGCCAGTTGAAGCCTCATGAGAAGAACTACCCTATTCATAAGTTGGAGTTGGCTGCCATTGTTCATGCGTTGAAGATTTGGAGGCACTATCTCTATGGTGTGTCTTGTGAGGTATTTACTAATCATCGTAGCCTCCAGCATTTGTTCAAACAAAAAGATCTAAATTTGAGACAGCGGAGATGGTTGGAGCTGCTAAAAGACTATGATATCAACATTTTATATCATCCAGGGAAGGCTAATGTGGTTGCTGATGCCTTGAGTAGAAAGGCGGTGAGTATGGGTAGTCTTGCATTCATTCCTATTGGGGAGAGACCTCTTGCAATTGATGTTCAGGCTTTTGCCAACTAGTTTGTCAGATTGGATATTTCGGATCCCAACCAGGTTCTAGCTTATGTGGTTTCTCGGTGTTCCTTATATGATTGCATCAGAGAGCGCCAGTATGATGATCCCCATTTGCTTGTCCTTAAGGACATGGTTCAGCACAGTGATGCTAGAGATGTGACTATTGGGGATGATGGGGTATTGAGGATGCAGGGTTGGATTTGTGTTCCCAATGTGGATGGGCTACGTGAGTTGATTCTTGAGGAGGCCCACAGTTCGTAGTATTCCATTCATCCGGGTGCCACGAAGATGTATCAGGACTTGGGGCAGCACTATTGGTGGAGGAGAATGAAGAAGGATGTAGTGGGATTTGAAGCTCGGTGCCTTAACTATCAGCAGGTGAAGTATGAGCAATTAGAGACCGGGTGGATTACATCAGAGGTTAGAGATTCCAGAGTGGAAATGGGAGCGGATAATCATGGATTTTGCAGTTGGACTCCCACGGACTTCGAGGAAGTTCAATGCTATTTGGGTGATTCTGGATCGGCTAACCAAGTCTATGCACTTCATTCCAGTTGGTACTACCTATTCTTCGGAGCGGCTGGCTGAGATTTACATCCAAGAGATTGTTCGCCTTCACGGTGTACTAGTTACCATTATTTCAGATAGAGGCACACAATTTACATTGCAGTTTTGGATAGCCGTACAGTGAGAGTTGGGAACCCAGGTTGAGTTGAGCACAACATTTCACCCTCAGACGGATGGACAGTCCGAGCACGCTATTCAGATATTGGAGGACATCCTACGCACTTGTGTCATTGATTTTGGGGGTTCTTGGGATCAGGTTTTGCCACTCGCAGAGTTTGCTTACAACAACAGTTATTAGTTGAGCATCCAGAAGGCCCCGTATGAGGCTTTTTATGGGAGGCGGTGTAGATCTCCGGTGGGTTGGTTTGAGCCCGGTGAGGCTAGACTTTTGGGTACAGACTTGGTTCGGGATGCATTGGACAAGGTTAAATTGATTCAAGAGCAGCTTCACACGGCGCAGTCCAGACAGAAGAGCTATGCCGACAAGAAAGTCCATGATGTGTCTTACATGGATGGGGAGAAGGTTCTACTAAAGGTTTCATCCATAAAGGTTGTTATGAGGTTCGGGAAGAAGGGAAAGTTGAGCCCTCGGTTCATTGGACCTTTTGAGGAAAGTCGACCGGATGTTGATCTATGTGTAAACGATCCCGGATTCCAATTCTGATGATTCCAGTAGCTCCGTATGGTGATTCTGGACTTAGGAGCGTATCCAAAAAATTATTTGGAGGTCCGTAGTGGGATTAGGCTTGAAATGGTGAAAGTCGAATATTTTGGGAAGTTTGCCTGAGGGGTTGACTTTTTGATATCGGGGTCGGATTCTGATTCCGAAAGTTACAGTAGGTTCGTGGGGTCATTTATGACGTGTGTGCAAATTTAAGGTTAATCGGACGTGATTTGGTAGGTTTCGGTGTTGTTTTAAGAATTTGGAATTTTTGAAGTTTCTTAGGCTTGAATCCGTGTGTAATTCGTGTTTTCAATGTTGACGTAGGCTTGAATCCGTGTGTAATCCGTTTGATGAATTTGGTATGGTTAGGCTCGTGAGTGAATGAGCTTTCAGATTTTGTGACTTTTGTCAGATTTTGAGACGTGGGCCCGGGGGTTGGATTTCGGATTCCTTTAGCCTATATTGAGTGTATTGAACTTCTTGTGGCTAGATTCGAGACATTTGGAGATGGATTTGAGAGGCAAGGGCATTTTGGAGTAGAATTTAGCCCGGACTGAGGTAAGTAACACTTTCAAACTTGGTTCTGAGGGTTCGAAACCCCGAATTATGTGTTATGTGATTAGTATTGAGGTGACTCATATGCCAAGTGACGGGCGTGCAGGCGTGCACCGTGAGAATTATGACTTGGTTGACTCCATGGCACCGTATAGTGGTTCTATCTTGTTGATATCCGTGTTTTCATCATGTGATAAAGTGATTGAGTTGTCACTCATGCTAGATATCATGTTTAGGCTTTATGCCAGTACTGTTGGGACCCATAGTTGTCATTTCTTGTTGTTGTCTTACTAATTTCATTGATATTTCATACTCAGTCATATTCATTCATTTCATATCTCATTGCAGTCTCTGTTGTTATTTATTGATGAATCATACCATTATTTTCGGGCTAGTATCATGACATTGTGAGCCCGTAAGAGAGAGACCGGAGAGATTGATGACTGAGTGAGGCTGAGTGCCTGATTATGAGTGACATTTATGGGATCGGACTGCACGCAGCAATGGTTATACTGATTTATGATAGCGCTTGGGATGAAGGAGCCCCTCTGGAGTCTGCACACACCCCCAGTGAGCGCGGTTGTAATTATTGAGGGATGGATCTTCCCTGGACATAGATCTTGTCCGAAGCATTATATACTTGGAGATGGATATATATGTTCTGGGATGGATCTTCCCTGGGCCGTACGTGCCATATACTACTCCTAGTGGTTGATTATTTGAGAGTGTGAACCTGGAGATGGATCTTCTCCACAGGGATGGATTGGCCTTCCTCGGTACTAGGTGACTTATAGTCAGTGATCTATATGTTCCGTGATGGATCTTTCCTGGGCCATATGGGCCATATACAGTACCGAGTGGTTGAGTATTCGAGAGTGTGAGCACATGAGGCTGTCACCATGGTGCATCACATACATCATTGCATTGGCGTGGTAGAGGTTGAGGAGTTATATTTTTCGTATAATTCAGATTGATCCATTTTTACTATTTTAAGATATCTATCGAACTTGAAAGCATGTCTGCATTTTTGCACTTTTTTGTTTTTTATTGAATTGTGCCGGTTGAGTTTGTCGCTACTTCCAGCACATAGTTTGGGTTTGTTACTTACTGAGTTGGTTGTACTCATGCTACACCCTGTACCTCGTATGCATATCCAGGTGCTTCTACAGGAATAGATGATCACATGATTACAGCAACTCCTAGCCTTCCTTGGATCACGACTGATGCCCCTGCTGAACCTGAGTCCACTGGATCAAGTGAAGAACCAAATAGCTCAACTCAGGACAGTGCATCTTCTGACACTACTGTGTGTTCAGTTTATGATCCATAGGGAATCCAGTTTGAAGTTGACTTGTCTAATTGGTCCAACACTAAACCTAATCAGGATACACAAGCTATACCAACACAAGCAGAACCAGCAAAGCACACATTAAATGCACAAAAGCATCACATGGTCTGGTAGCAGCTAAGGAGCCATAGACTATAAGTCACTTAGCTCACCAGAATGGCTTGCAGCTATGCAAGAGGAGATTAATGCACTTCACCAAAGTAAGACCTAGACACTGGTGCCCAAGGAACCTGGTGTGAATATAGTTGGCTCTATGTGGGTGTTTAAAACTAAGTTAAAGGCTGATCCATTAATAGGTACAAGGCAAGACTAGTTGCCAAAGGATATTCACAGGAGGAGGTGTACATGGGTCAGCACCAGGTTTTAAAGATCTTAGACAACCTGACAGTGTGTGCCTTCTAAAGAAAGTATTGTATGAACTTAAGCAGGCAACTAGAGCCTGGTTTGACAAGTTCAGTCCACATTTGCTTCACCTTGGGTTTAAGCGCAGTAAGACAGACTCATCACTCTTTGTGATGCACTGTAAAAGAGCCATAATCCTGCTTCTTCTGTATGTTGATGATATTATTGTCACTAGGAGTCACATTGCACTAATTTCAAAAATCATTGGTGAACTAGGGAAGGAGTTTGCTATGAAGGACCTTGGTTTTCTACACTTTTTCTTAGGGATCGAGTCCACCTACTTTACTGGAGGCATCCATCTGAATCAAAGTAAGTATGTTGCAGAATTACGTGCTAAGACTAGCATGGCACTTGCTAAACCAATAAGCACACCTCTAGCACGGAAGCATGGTCTACAAAAATTTATGGATAATCCAGTGGATGCTTCACTATACAGGAGTATTGTTGGCAGTCTACAGTATTTAACTCTCACAAGGCCAGACATAGCTGATGCAGTAACTTTGGCAAGTCAATTCATGCAAAGTCCAAACAACACTCATTACCAAGTTGTAAAAAGGATACTTAGATATGTGAAGGACACAACTGAGTATGGTCTATGAATCTTGTCTCAGTCACTATTCAGGTTATATGGTTTCTCTGATGCAAACTGGGGAGGGTGTCCTATGACTAGTAGATCAACTACAAGCTACAATATCTACCTCGGAGCTAACTGTATATCTTGGACATCAAAGAAGCAACACACAGTTTCAAGGTCTAGTGCAGAAGCTGAGTATAGAGCACTGGACTAGACAACAACTGAAATGACATGGATAACCTACATTCTCAATGACATTGGGGTTCGTTTAAAAACTGTAACAACATTATTCTGTGATAACTTGAATGCACTATATATGACAGTCAATCCAATAATGCATGCCAGAACAAAGCATGTTGAGATGGACTATCATTTTGTTAGAGAAAAGGTTGCCAGTGGTCAGCTTGTCACAAGGTTTGTTAGATCAAAAGACCAGCTAGCAAACATTCATACTAAGGCATTCTAAGCAAATGTTTGCAGGTTTTTGAATTAAGCAAGGAGTGGTAACTCCACCCCTCACTAGCTTGAGGGGAAGTGTTAAAGAAGTTGATCATGATAAGGATAAGCTTACACGAGATAAGGATGGTTAGATTTCATTATAGAGTTTGTACTTAACTCAATGTAGTAGTCATACATGTAATAGAACTCTAAGACATTTATAGTAGCTATCACGTAGCCTAGTTTTTCTTCTAGTTTATGACTTGTAAAAATGCAGTCAGTTGTAGCATTGTAATACATGTGAAAATACGTGATCGCTGAATATAACTCCTTCTCAATCTTGTGATTTTCTACAGGTTATACGTATATTTCATTTTCTATGGAATGTGCTGATTTATTTTACTTGCTTCTTTTGCTTATAGGAAGCCATGAGGAAAGCCGAAGCTATAGGTAATAAGGAAAGTATTAACATGGTCTTTGCAATAGGCAACTGTAAGAGGATTAAATTATTTTAGAACACCCCTGCGGGCTCGGAATAAATTCATGCTTCTGTTTTGATAGATTATTATCTTTATGTAATGACCCGCCTGATCGTTTTGAGCAATTGTCTGGTTCGACTGTTTGAGGTCATGAGTAAATTCATATAGTGTATTAAGACTTGCATGCATCATCGACTCTGGTTTTTGAATGGTTCATAAATGATTTTGAGTTTTTATGGTTCAGGTAGATCCGGGTGATGATTTTGGACTTGGGCATATGCCCAGATTCGGATTTGGATGTTTCTAGAAGGTTTCAGCATCATTTTGCAAAAGTTGGAAATTTAGAGGTTTTGAATTTTTCTAAGTTTGACCATGGTTTGAATTTAAGGTAATCGAGTTCTGCTTTTGGGTTCGAGACTTAGAACAGATCGGTTTTGTCATATGAAACTTGCCTTCAATATTTGGTGTCATTTGGAGTTGATTTGATATGGTTCGGAAGCTTGGTTGCAATTCTAGAAGTTCATGGTGATTTTCATGCATTTTGGCATCTGATTCGTGATTTTAGAGGTTAATTTGGTACTTTGATCCTGCGAGCGAGTTCGTGTGATGTTTTTAAACTTGTGTAGATATTTGGTTTGGAGCCCCCAAGGGCTCGGGTGTATTCCAGATTAGTTTCAGAGTGTTTTGCTGAGAATTGTATGTGATGGTACTGGTGTCATCAGATTTGCGATGAATAGGGACTTAGCTTCATTTTAACATATTTTAGACCCTAGACTCGGTAGAAGGCGATTTTGAACAGGGGTTTTCATCTTCAAACTTTGGCTAAGTGATTCTAATATATTTCTATTCATATTCCATCATTATATCTTGAATTTTAACTTCAAAATCATGTGATTCAAAGTGAAATAATTTGTGAAACTTTGTCAAGTTTTTGAATAATAAGAATTTGAGTTTTGAGAGTCAATTTGGACTCGGATTTTGAAACTAATCACATATATGAGCTCATGGGGTCATGGGTAGTTGGAATCTACCATTGGACCCGGGTTTTGACCGGGTGGGCCCCGAGTTGATTTTTGTGGACTTTTGAGCAATTGAGTAAAGATCATAACTTTAATTATTAGGATAGATTTCTCTTGCATTATTTGATGTTATTAAGTTGATTTTATTTAGATTTGTACCGAGCGGAGGTGAATTGTGAAGGAAAAGGTATTTTTGAGTATTGATTGAGGACTTTTGAGGTAAGTATCTTGCCTAACATTGTATGGAGAAACTGCCCCATAGGAATTGGGTTGTTTGCATTATTTGAACTATGTGAAAGGCGTGTACACGAGGTGACAAATGTGTAAACGGCTTATATGTGAAAATCTGACCGTCTTAGACTCTTAGGTTCTTATGTTCATTAAAATGAAGTTGTCTTATCATGTTAAATCCTCCATTTGCTAAATTTCCCCTTACATATCTTATTTGAAGTTGATTGATTTATGTCCTACACTTGTTGTCAAATAAACTCTTATAAGCATAATTGAAGGTGTTGCCTCTTTAATTACTTTGCCATCTCTTCTGTAATTACTTAACCTTAATTAGAGTTATTGTTATCTCTTCCATAATTGTTTAACCTTACGATTGTGATTGAAATTGAGAAATGTGGATACAAGGCAGTACCTCGATTGTGATTCTTGATTATACGAGGTGGTACCTCGGTTTGATTTCATTATACAAGAGGCGGTACTTCATTATTATTATTATTGTCTATTTCATGCTGCAAGTGTTTTGGTGGGAATATTTCTTGTTGCTTCATTCTTTATTGTTCTATCAGTTGTTGTTCGTTCATGTATATTGTAGCCGTTTAGTTGCTTCTTTTGTGCTATTTCCATTATTGATTTTCGGTACTAGTTCATGCTATTATCTTGATTTCGTCTCAGCGGTTTCTTCATTTTTCCATTTCATGTCCGTATTATATTTTCATACTGTCTATGGCCTGGGGACATTGTTATTGATGATATTTGTGTAGTGGTGTGCCTACCTTGGGTGAATTATGCATTTTATGTTTCGTAGTGCGAGGCCATTGCCCGCTTCTGCGCAACTGGCTGCTTCTACGATTCTTCTTGCGCTTCTGCGCATGAGATGCCGCTTTTGCGACCTTCTCAGCTCCCTCTCTTCAGTCGCTTCTGCGAGAAGCATCTCACTTCTGCGAGGTCAACTCTGCGATCAAGCTTCCGCAGAAGTGATCACACCAGCAAGTTTAAAATTCCAGCAACTTTCTTCAAGTCCAAATTGGTCTGTTAGCCATCCGGAATCCACCCGAGGCCCTCGGGACTTTAACCAAATATACCAACATATCCCAAAATACAATACGAACTTAGTCAAGGCTTCAAACCACGTCAAACAATGCCGAAATTATGAATCGCGTATCAAATCGAATTATGAGTTTTCAAATCTTTCAACTTCTATATTTTGTGCCGAAACGTATCAAATCAATCCGGAATGAATTCAAATTTTGTACAAAAGTCATAAATGACGTAATGGAGCTATTCCAATTTCCTTAATCGAAATCCGACCTCGTTATAAAAAATTCAACCTTCGGTCGGACTTTCCAAAAAATCTTCTATTTTCCAACTTTCGCCAAAATGTGTCCAATTTCAGACACACGCCTAAGTCCGAAATCACCATACAAAACTATTGACATCATCAAAATTCTATTCCAGAGTTGTGCCAATAGTACAACTCTCACACAAAAGGCAAGTAAATGAGAATACATGTAAATGGTCAACAAACATGAGGATTCATCTTCTTTAACCGATATGAGTAATTAATTATATGTATGGTTGTGCATGTGTTCTACCACAACTCATATCAACAAGAAATAACAAAGATGGTTAATGGTACATAGGAAACAACACTTGTGATGTGCGCAGAAGCGGAAATTCTTCCGCAGGTGAGAGAGCAGTGGCCAGTGGACTTCGCAGAAGCTGGCAATTGCTCGCAAAAGCGAGCTCGCAGGTGCGATAAATTTTACCGCATAAGCGAAAATGGACAGAAACATAAGAGGTCGAAAATCAGTCATTTCTTCATTTCGATTGAAATTTTTGGAGCTCGAATTTGTGCGATTCTTGAGGAATTTTTCACAAGCTTGATTGGGGTAAGTGTTCTATATCCTAAAGTGTTTATATTTTATGAATATATGATTATATTCATCTTTTAATTCGGATTTTAATGGATGAAATCAAGATTTTGGCAAAAGCTTCCAAAAATAAAAATTTAAGATTTGGAGCTCGAGTTGTTATCGGAATTTGAAAGTTGGTATGGTTGAACTCGTATCGAAATGGGTGTTCGAATTTCATAAAAATTATGTTGGGTTCCGAAAGACGAGCCCCGAGTTGACTTTGTTGACCTTTTTGGAATATATTTTTAAGTCGAGGTATTATTATCCGGAATTATTTTTGATGAATTTTAATAAAGTTGTACAATTAATTTGGATAGATTTGATCTGTCTGGAGGTCAATTCAAGCAAGAAGGCAATTTTGGAATATCGGCATAACTTCAAAAAGGTAAGTATCTTGCCTAACCTTGAGTGGGAGAATTACCCTTTAGGCATCGAGTCTTATGTGCCATTTGTGAAATGTGAAAAGCCATGTACGCGAGGTGACGAGTACGTACTCGGGCTTATATGTGAAAACTTTATTGAGTTAAAGTCTTGGGCATATTGTGTAGTAAATTGGATAATTATTGGTATTTATTTAATCATCTATTTTCCATGCCTCAATTCGCATTTATTGAATTTGTTTTTATATGACGATTTGATGTGAATGTTACCTCTATATTTATGTGAATTCCGTGAGTTTGATGGTTTGATATTTGTTGGAATTTAATTTCATTATGCATTTTCCCTAATGAGCTTAAATAATTAATTGAATGAGTTTAAGAAGAGGTGTTTATATAATTATTGAGAATTTAGATTAATGAAGGTGTTGCCCTATGCTGAGTAATTTCTGTCTCTGTTGATTGTTTTTGAGGTCTTATACACATTGTGTGGAGCCTTCGGCTATTTGTTGTGAAATTAATTGATTTGTTATATCTTTGGAATTGGTTTTGGTCATTGGGAAAATTGTGTTATGAATTGATTTTTGTTTTTGTTATATTGTCGTGATAATATTATGTCTAAATTGTTGAGTTGTTATTTTGAGAATATAAGGGTGACACTGGTGATATTATGTGGGTATAAGGGTGTCATTTTACTGTTGTTATGTGTGTTGGAATATTGTCTGGGCGGAGCGATAAGGGTGACTATAGGAGAGATAAAGGTGGCTATAGGAGAGATAAGGGTGGCTATTGATATTCTCAGGGCAGAGGGATAAGAGAGGCTATTATAGGAGTGATAAGGGTGGCTATAGGAGAGATAAGGGTGACTATTGTCAGAGATGATATGTGATGATGTGGAGTTTTTGTGTTAGTAATTTTTATGTGATGTTGTGATTTTTCTTCTGTTCATTTTTATACCTTGTGCAATTTTGTCTTGTTGCTGGTAAATTAATAACAATCTGATTTATGTTGAGATTGGGGGCCTGTGGCTACTGCTAGGCGGATTATGAAGAGAAATATGGGCACGAGGTGTCGTGAGTAAATAATGATGATATTGGCAAGTGAGTTGTCCATGCAGTTGTGATATGAAATGTGGGCACGAAGTGCCGTGATTAAATGATAATGATATTTGGCACGTGAGTTGTCCGTGCGGTTGTGATAGAGAAATTTGCGCGAGGTGCCGTGGAAATATAAAATTTGGCTGAGACCCGTATTTTATGATTATGAAATGAGGTGTCACATGGTGACTTTTAATTGAAAGAATTATATTCAAAATATTTATTTGGGAGGATTTTTATACAAAAAGATTTATTTGAAAGAATTATAATTGAAAGATATTTATTTGAAGAAATTATATTTGAGAGAGATTTATTTGAAGGAAGTATATTTGAAATATATTTATTTGAGGGAATTATATTTGAAAGAGATTTATTCAGAAGAATTATATGTGAAAGATATTTATTTGAAAGATATTAATTGTTTAGAGATATTAATGGTGTTCTTGTTGCCCTGATGTACATATCACTGGTTGATTTGTGTTACCTTTATTGTTATTTGTTTCCTATTATTTTGTATATCATATTGCACAGGTTATTAGACTAGTGAGTGTCTTGACTGTACCTCGTCTCTACTCCACTGAGGTTAGTCTTGATACTTACTGGGTACCGACCGTGGTGTACTCATACTATACTTCTACACATTTCTGTGCAGAGCCAGGTATTGGATCTATTGGACTCGGACAAAGTTAAAGTGGGATCGCAAGGATTCAAGGTTGTGCTGCTTGGTCGTCGCAGTTCCATGGAGTCTTTCCATTTTATTGTATTGTTAATTATTACTCAAACAGTATAGAGTATTCGATCCTTGAGATCATTTTATGTATTCAGTTAGAGTTCGTGACTCAGTATTACCAGTCTTGGGAGGGTTTCATATTTGTTTCCGTTGTTGGTTTTGATTACCTATTTAATTCATATTAAAAAAAAGATGGCTTGAAATGTAATAGTATTTGGCTTACTAACTCTTAGAGACTAAGTACCATCACGACTCCTGTGATGGGATTTTGGGTCTTGACAAGTTGGTATCAGATCTCTAGGTTCATAGGTTCTATGAGCCATGAATGAGTCTAGTAGAGTCTTGCAGATCAGTACAGAGACGTCTGTACTTATCTTCGAGAGGCTACAAAGCTGTTAGGAAATTTCTATTTCTTTCATTTCTGTCGTGCATAATTTGTTGAAATTGGAATTTCAGCCTTTGTATCTCAATTCTCTCACGGATGATAATGACGCATGCTACCGGGTCAACTGACCAAGCACCCACACATTTTGCTAGGGCCGCAAGAGGCCGAGGCCGAGGAAGGGTACGTGCCGCGACTAGAGCACCTGTCAGAACAGCAGTTGAGGAGCCGCCAGTAGCTCTAGTTGGGGGACAAGTACCAAAAACTCTTGTTGTTACCCCGGATTTTAGGAGACTTTTGCATAGTTCCTGAGTATGTTTGGTACATTAACTCAGGCAGGGTTGATCTCTGTTGCACCAATTTCACAGATTGGGGGAGTAACTCAGACTCCTACCGCCCGTATTCCAGAGCAACGAGTTCACATTGGTCAGGTTTCGGGTGTAGTACTGGTACAACCCATTATTCTGGTTCAGCCTGAGGTCAGGCCATAGGCATCAGAAGAAGAACAAAAGAGACTTGAGAGATTTAAAAGGTATAGTCCACCTACCTTTAGTGGCACAACTTCAGAGGATGCCCAAGGATTTCTATAAAAGTGTCACTGTATTCTCCTCATTATGGGTATTATGGAAGTGAGCGGAGTTGCCTTTACTACATTTCAATTGTCAAGCGCAGCGTATCAGTGGTGGCTTGTTTTTGAAAGAGTTTGGTCCCCAGACTCTCCGAGATGCGTGGCGCACAGAGTTTGAACGGTTGCGTCAGGGCACTATGACAGTGTCAGAATATGCTATAAGGTTTAGTGAATTAGCCCGTCGTGCACCTATCTTTGTACCTACAGTCAGAGAGCAGGTTCGTTGATTCATTGAGGGGCTCAATTATGATCTTAAAATATGCATGGCTTGAGAGCTGCAAATTGATACTCCATTTCAACAAGTAGTGGAGATTGGGAGGAGGATTGAGGGTGTTCTAGGTGAGAAAAAGGAGTCTAAGGAGGCCAAAAGATCTCGAAGCTCTGGATGGTTCAGTGGATTTTACTCTTCAGCTATGACCCATTATGGAGGAGGCTCGAGCAATCGGCCAGCTCAGTCTGCACATCAGATAAATCGGGGTACTCCAGTAAGTTCTTATAGTGCACCACCGATACGAGATTCTTTCAGTGGTTATTCCAGTTATCCGGCACAGATTCAGTACGAGCGGTCGCGACCTCAAAGGGGTTGTTATGAGTGTGGTGATACTAGACACATTATGAGAGATTGTCCCATACTTGGGATGGGTGGATTTTATCAGATAACTCAGGCCATGGGCCCCAATGCAGTTACTACCCCACGTGCACAACCAGTTATAGATGGAGGACAATAAGGTAGAGGGCGTCCTAGAGGGGGCGGCCCATCCCGCTAATATATTTGCTATGGTGTGGCTGAGGCCACTACACCAGATGGTGTCGTTACAAGTATGATCCTGATTTGTTATAAAAGGATACTTTTTCTTAATTTGATTCGGTTCTGAATTTTGAGGCGAGTCGTCCTATTATGCTCTGCTTATGGATGAGCTCCGTAACATTGTGACCCACTTATATGTTATCTATTTTGGGGAGATTTGATGATGTTAGCCCGTGTCTATCATTTTTATTTTGTGTACCATTTAGGGATATAAGTCAAAAGGAATTTTAATATTCACTACAGTGAGTTTTGATGTGATTTCAGAATAATTGATTTCAATTTTATGAATTATATGCCCTACCGGGATGAGGGTTCATTATGTGTTGTGAAAATTGTTTACGAAATATATTGAAAAGAATAAAGAATGGAAATTGAAAATTTCAGTTGGCACAATATGCAAAATACTTGTGATTAGGAGTTGAGGACGAGATCCTCACATTTTTATATATATTGAAATAATAATTGATTATGACTGCTGAGTTGCCTTCAACTATTATAAATGAGTTACCCGATTTATTTCTATTATTTGTTGTTGTTACTAATATTGCGTATATGTTAATGTAAGTGACCCGCCTTAGTCTCGTCACTACTTCGTCGAGGTTAGGCTCAGCACTTACCAGTACATGGGGTCAGTTATACTGATACTACACTCTGCACTTCTTGTGCAGATTTCGGAGTTGGTCCCAGTGGCGCACCATAGACTTGCTCGGATTTCAGCTACCAGAGGAGACTTGAGGTATAACTGCACGACGTCCGCAGTTCTGAAGTACTCGTCTACTCTACTTTAGCTGTGTGTTTGTTTCCAGGCAGCTTTATTTTATTCAGACCTTTATTTGTGTTGTTCTAGAAGTTCGTGCACTTATGACATCAATTCTGGGATGGTATTTAGACACCGTTATTTTTTATGGATTATTCACTATATTTCAGACCTTAGTTCTGCATTCTTTCCTTTGTTATTAATAAATTTAAAAATTATTTTAAAATGGATAATATTATTCTAACATTGGCTTGCCTAGCAAATGAAATGTTAGGCGTCATCACGGTCCCGAAGGTGAAAATTTCGGATCGTGACAGAAACGCAACCTTCCATCAGGCGCCAATTTAGAAGAAACATGTTTCTAAGTTTCAACACTTAAAATTCTTCGCATCAATAGTCACAACTCATAAAAGAAAACCTTTTTTTTTTTTTGGCTAAACACTCTTCAACAAAACCTAACACCAAACAACTCCTAATTACCCAATTGTCAACCACATTACCCTCAAATCACATCTCTTGTATAACCTTAATGGCTTAATCAACCATGAGCGAACCGCGAAAACACCAAGTTCTTCTATGCGCATATACTTCCACATTCCGCATAATCATCATCATTTTTTTATTATCTGTTATTTTCTTTTCTAAGTTAAATTGGAGTTATATCAGATTGTCGATTGGGCAAAATTTGTCTAACTAATCGTTTTTACGCATGATTTCGGATGCAAGTTTAAGAATTTAGTTGACTTTGTTTGCCGTTTTTACTAGGTTTCATTGCAAGGTGCAAGTGCGATAAATATTTCGAGGGATGTGCTTTTGGAAAAAGGTTTCGCAAAAGAGAGCGTTATGGAATTATACTCAGCGAGCCACTGTAGCCGCGCGCTTAATTCTGGTCCGTTATTTGCATTCTTCGTTAATCCAGTATATAAGAGATATAGTTTGTAGTCATGTTTATTAGCTTAATAATATTAGTTATGATCTATACAATGCTTGGTTATGTGGTATGACTTAATTTAAGATATTTTATATTGCATGTCCCATTTTGGTAGAAATATTTTTCACTTGTAAAGTGATAACGATACATTTAAAACTTGGATGATCGTAAGACAATTAGTGATTTTTCTTATTTAGCGTTTGTTTGAGTTGTACTCTCAGAATTTTTATGTCCTTTATCGTAAAGTTCATGCTTTTAAAATGCCAATTCACTTGATTTGTCGTTTTTTGATTTTCCGGCTCTTTGGGTTTTCACCCAATTAAGTATAAGTAGTAGTAATTCTTTTTATATTTTCTGACTTTTTATTTTCACTTTGCAAGACATTTTGGTAATACTTTCTCTCTTGAACTTGTATATGAAAAGATAGGGTTGCATTGATTTCCCAAACTTGGTTGTGAAATGTGCTGTCTATAGTTAAATACATATGCTGTTGCAAACTGAATTAAAAGTAGAGAAGAAGGTGGTTTTCCCTCAAAGTCCGGGTATTTATTGTTGAATACTTAAACTATAAAATCGGACATAGTAAGAGCAGGGGCGACCCAACAACATTCGATTCGATGCATAAAACAAAGACTTGATAAGAGGCCTATATATATATATATATTGAACATGTTTTTTTAAAAATTAGACAAGTGAGGATGTGGAATTAAAAAAAATGAGAACTTAGTTTTATAAAGTACAGAAAATTAAATAAATTTAACGTTGATTGCATCACAACTGAAATGGGAGAACCCAAAAAACATACTTCCTCCGTCCCAACTTAAGTGACTCCTTTTTTGATGTGGAATTAAAAAAATAAAAACTTAGTTTTATAAAGTACAGAAAATTAAATGAATTTAACGTTGATTGCATAACAACTGAAATGGGAGAACCCAGAAAACATATTTCCTCTGTCCCAACTTAAGTGACTCCTTTTTTTTAGTAAGTCCTTTTATATATTTGGTAACAATTCAACTTTAGAATTTTCTTTTTACCATTAATGAGATGATTTCTAGCCCACAAATTTTTATGATTTATTTAAGATTACAAGTTTCAAAAGCCTTCCTTTATTTCATAAACTCCATGTCCAGTCAAACACTTTCGCGGAGAGAGTATAATTTATGTAAGGAAAATAAATAATAAGTTAGATTATTAGATATAGTTACGTGACTAACTAATGAATAGAAAAATATAATTAAGTAAAAAAATAAAATAAGATTGATAGAAAACTATTTTAGTTATATTAATTAGAGGAAAAAATCGAGTTATTAAAAATTAATATGACAATAAAGAAATAAATTTATCAATAATAAGAGATAATTATATAAATAATATACTACTATATATAGAAAAATAGTAACTTTGGGGCCCTTAAATTTTTGGGGCCTAAAGCAAGTGCTTCACTTGCTTCAGGGTGAGGCCGCCCTGAGTAAGAGGCATAATTCGTCCTAATTAGTATTGATAATCCTATATTATGAATTTGAATTTATGTGCAGATTCTCCATATAATATTAGCATATTACAGCAATTTACCAAATTATGTTTCAAAGTAATATATATGCGGTTCAAAAATAAAGCCATGTGACATTGGATGGACAAAAAATATTGGAAAAATTACAATTAGGTAGAATATTTATAGTTTAGTGTGAGTACATGGGCGATGGATCGTTGACATTTGACTATTTCTTATTTAGCTATATTTCTACAAGTTTTTTCGTGTGAAATAAGACTTTAAGATAACGCTAATGAAGTCTAGAAAAGATTCATAGTAAATTCTTTTGTAACATAAATATCTTTAGAATATGAATCTACGACGAAAGATATCCCCATATGACTTATAACTCTGCTATTATTTGCTTCTTGCTCTTGCAGACAAAATTCTATATATATTTGAGAAAGATGAAACTGCATATGTATTTACCAACAGTTCTGTTAGTCCCCATTCTACTGCTTTTAATTAATTTGTTGCATTCTTCAAGTTACATACGCACTATACACTTCTTAGGAATAGTAATAATATATTTTTACTATAACCGAATCATTTTAGGAAAGTAGAGGAACAAAGCAACTATCATTTTGATTAATGTGTCAATTCCTCCTAAGCTTTCCTCTATCTGATTCCCATTTAAATTTATTTTCACATCTTATAAATATTTTTTTTGTCAAAGTTATGTTGCCTTTATCTAAGTCCTATTTGGTTAAATAGGGAGAGAAGGAGAGGTCCTTGTTCTGATATACTAATGTGACCAAAGGTGGCGACTCAAGGAAGATATCAAGCTCTAAATTCTTTTTAAAAATAATAATAAGAAATCAGAACTATCTGAAAAGTACAGGAGATATATGCCCCTTTTTCTTTATTTTTATCATACTTTATTATCTTATTTTCATTCGGGGGATAAAAAATGATCCATTTTGTAGATTTGAGCTCTTAATACTTATTGATGAATAAATATAATAATTATTTATAGGTTTTTATTATGAAGCTTAATTTTGTGCTTGTGTTACGACCCAAAACCTAACCCGTCGTGATGGCACCTATCGCGATACTAGGCAAGCCGACCTTTCCAAAACACTTTCAAAATTTAACAGAAATGAATTTAAGACATTTAAAATAACCGGAGTTTCTCATAAGTACGGGGTAAAACCCAAATAAAATATAAGTGCGGAAAAATAGCCCGACATCGGGGTGTCACTAAGTCACGAGCATCTAATAGTCAATCTAGAAACAGAGTCTACTATAGTTTGTGCCAAATGCCAATACAAGAGAGAAAAGATAATAAGAAAGGAGAAACAAGGTCTGCGGACGCCGGCAGCTACCTCGTAAGTCTTCGATGATCAGCTCGCGCATGAACTCAGCGACCGTCAGAACCGTACACACCTGGATCTGCACATGAAGTGCAAGGTGTAGCATGAGTACAACCAACTCAGAAAGTAACAAAATTAAATAAGGAACTGAGAAGCAGTGACGAGCTATAAAAATACAATTCATTTCAAAAGTTTTCAGTAAAGAGTGAACATGCTTTCAATTCCGGTGGTGTAAGTCAAATCAGTTCGAGCTCAAGTAAAAGAGATATGAATCTTCCAAAAATTTCACCACAACAACAGATAACAACTAAGTGCAACAATAAATAAAAGCAGGTACAGCCTCTCAAGGCAGCAGTCACTCAACTCATCTCAACATCTCATACTCTCGGCTCTCAGCCCTCAATACACACTCTCAATAGGTACATGCGCTCACCGAGGGTGTGTAGACTCCGGAGGGGCTCCTTTTAGCCCAAGCGCTATATCGATGCGGTGTGCAGCCCGACCCAATCATATAAGTAACCATAAGGCTCGTTGCGGCGTGCAACCCGGTCCACAATCCATAAATAGCCATAAGGCTTGCGCCGTGCAACCTAATCCATATAACCTCACATAGCTCACAGCTCGGCACTCAGGCCCTATCTCAGTCACTAACCACTCCAACCCCTCGGGCTCACAGAATATCATAATAATCAGCCCAAACAGAGAATACAACAAGTATCAACAAGAACTGAGAGGGAACAGAGATGTAACACACAAGTAAGACTGTGATTGAGTACAAGATAGCAATTAGCAGTCAATTCAACAAGTATACGACCGTTGTAGGTCCCAACAGTGATATAATATGGCCTAAGCATGGTTTCTAACATGAAAGGCAGACAATTGCTCAAAGACAAGGAAAAACAAGTAATAACAATGGTTATTCGATTTTACAGTCTCACGGGATGGACCAAGTCATAATCCCTCACGGTGCACGCTTACATGCCCGTCACACTGCTTGTGCGTCACCTCCAAACACTCACATCATATCAATTCTCGGGGTTTCATACCCTCAAAACCATATTTAAGACTGTTACTTACCTCAAACCGAGCAAATCTCTACTTCGAAATGCCTTTGCCTCTCAAATCGGTCTCCAAACGTCCCGAATCTAGCCACAAGTAGAACAATACAATCAATATAGGCTAAAGGGATCAATTCCACAAGAAAAGTACTAAATTATAGCCAAAAATTCGAAATTGGCCCGAACCAGGCTCCTGGGCCCACATTTCGAAATCCGACAAAAATCACAAAACTCGAAAGTCCATTCACTCACGAGTCTAACCATACCAAATTTACTCAAATCCGATAACAAAATCTCATTCAAAACCTCAAAATCCCAACTCAAGAGTTCTTCCTCTTTTTTCCCAATTTCTCACCCCAAATCACAAATTAGATGATAAAATTAAAGATGAAATCATGGGATTTAACCAAAACCAAGTAAGAATCACTTACCCCAATCAACTCCACGAAAATCCCTTCAAGAATCGCCTAATTCCGTGTTCTCTAGCTCAAAATATGCAAAATGGGTTCAAACCCTTATTTTTGAAATTAATATTGCGTGCTCAGATATCCTTCATCGCGATCGCGGAACATTCCTCACAATCGCGAAGCACAACTATATTGCCCCACATTTTTACCCTACGTGATTGCAGAATCACCCACGCAATTGGGGATCACTGCCTCTCATACCTACGTGATCGCATCCTGCCTCACGCGATCGCATAGAGCATTGGCCACACCTCCACTCCTGCTCAAATCCTTCTACGCGAACGCGACCTTAGCCACGCGTTCGTGAAGCAAATCTTTGCACACATACGCGATCACATTCCTAACTCTGCGATCGCATAGAACAAACTCACCTTTGCCCCAAATAAGCTTACGCAATCGCGAATGAATCCCTGTGATCGCGTACAAGGAAACCAGAACTTCAGCTATCAAGTCAAGTCCAAAAATGATCTGTTAAGCATCCGAAACTCACCCGAGGTCCCCTGGACCTCAACCAAGCATACCGTCAAGTCCTAAAATATTAGACGAACTTAGTCGAATCCTCAAACCACCTCAAATAACATCAAATCATGAATCACCCTCCGATTCAAACTTAATGAACTTGAAACTTCCAATTTCTACAACCGATGCCGAACCCTATCAAACCACGTCCGATTGACCCCAAATTTTGCACACAAGTCATATTTGACGTTACGGATCTACTCCAACTTCCGGAATCAGAATCCGACCCCGATATCAAAAAGTCACCCTCCGGTCAAACTTCCTAAAATTCGACTTTCGTCATTTCAAGCCTAAATTAGCTACAGTTCTCAAATTCACAGCCCGGACACGCTCCTAAGTCCAAAATCATCCAACGGAGCTAACGGAACCGATGAAACTTCATTCCGAATTCGTATTCAAACACTTCAGACTACGGTCAAAATCCTGAGACTTAAGCTTCCGTTTTAGGGACTAAGTGTCACTCCGAAACCAAAAACAAGACTTCCCGCGAGTCACTTAAGCAAAATTAGAGACGGGAAAAATAGTAAATTAGGGATCGGGGCTAATACACTCAAAATGATTGGCTGGGTCGTTACAACTTGACAAGTACATTCACATGAAAATGCGAGGCTTGAATATTCCCGTAAAAAAGAACAATCAACCTTGAGAAGTGTAATGACCCAACCAGTCATTTTTAACTTTTAGAACCCCATTCCCTAAAATAAAACTTCCTGTAGGTACTTGTAATGATTTATGACTTGCGGGGATGGTTGGTTCGGGATTTGGAAGTGTTTGAGGTGAAACCGGAATACTTGGTTCCTTAAGTTGGCCTTAAAGTGCTAAGTTTGACTTCGGTAAACATTTTGTGAAAACGACCCCGAAATAGAATTTTGATGATTCCAACAACTTCATATGGTGATTTTGGACTTAGGAGAGTGTTCAGAATTTTATTTGGAAGTCCGTAGTTAAATTAGGCTTGAAATGGCTAAAATAAGAATTTAAGTTTGGAAGTTTGACCGATGAGTTGACTTTTTGATACCGGAGTCAGAATCCAGTTCCGAAAATTTTCATAGCTCCGTTATGTCATTTATGACTTGTGTGTAAAATTTGAGCTCAATCGGAGTTGATTTGATAGGTTCCGACATCGAATGTAGAAGTTGAAAACTCTTAGTTTTATTAAGCTTGAATTTGGGTATGATCCATGGTTTTAGCGTTGTTTGATGTGATTTAGAGGTTCGACTAAGTTCGTATGATGTTTTAGGACTTGTTGGTATATTTGGTTGAGGTCCCGAGGGCCTCGGGTGAGTTTCGGATGGTTAACGGATCAAAAATTTGAGTTAAAAAGCTATTGCAATTTTTCCTCTTCTGTTGGACATTCTGGGTTGTGATCGAGCCCAAATATCGAGCCAGATATCAAGCCCACAATCGAGCCCTGAGTCGAAGCCATGTACGAGGCTCAATATCGAAGCCTCGATCGAAGGCAAGGCTCGAGGGCATGATCGAAGGTAAGGGTCGAGGGCTAGGATCGAGACCCAAGCTCGATGCCCTGATCGAAGGCACATGTTCGATGCCCTGATCGAGGTCCAGGCTCGAGCTTGTGATCGAAGCCGCGATCGAGGCCCAGTTCGAGGACCAATTCTGAAGGCTGCTGGGCAGTTTTATAAAAAGAGGGCATTCGTCCCATTTGCCATTTTTGGCGAACTTGAGCTTGAGCAGAGGCGACTTTTGATAGATTTTCAAGGAAAAAACATTGGGGTAAGTGATTCTAACTCGGATTTGGTCTACATATACAAGTGTATCATTGTTTTTCACAATTTAATTAGTGTTTTGAGATTTGAGATTTGGAAAAGTTTAGAAATCTCATAGAAATGAAATTTTGAGATTTCGATATCGATTCGGAGTCGGAATTGAGTGAAACTCGTATGGTTGGATTCGTAATTGAATGGGTTATCGGATTTCATAACTTTTGCCGGATTCCAAGATGTGGGTCCCGCGGGCGAATTTTTAATTAATTTCGGGATTTTTATTAAAAATGTAGTATTTCCTTATAGAATTTATTTCCTATAGTTTTTAGTGATTGTATCGAATTATTTTGGTTAGATTCGAACCAGACAGAGTTGGATAATCGTGTAAAAGGCAAAATTATGGATTAAATTGGAGCAAGACGAGGTAAGTCTCTTGTTTAATCTTGTGAGGAGAAAATTACCTCATAGGTGATTAAAAATTAAATAATTGTTGCTAATTGTGGGGGGCTACGTACGCACGATGTGACGAGAGTCCGTGCGTAGCTACTATTAAATGCTAAAGTCCGGGTAGTTTAGGACTCAAAGTATGCCTTACTTGTGTAAATTGTATTCTTGATTTATTTATATTAATTGATATCTATATTGAATATATTATGAATTGTTAGATAAAGATATTAAAGGATGAAAATCTCATATGCTTAATTTTTGTTTAAATCAATTAATTGTTAAAAGAAATTGTTCTCCTCCCAAATTTACCTTATAATAAACATACTCTCCTTCCGGAGGCACATAAGAAAATGTCCTCCTTTCTTGTGGAGCGGGCCGAACGCCTCGGCAGGATAGATGCATTTATGGATCGCGCCGCACGTCCCTCGGCAGTGTACACGACACTCTGGATCGGGCCGTACGTCCTCGGCAGAAATCGTGCTTAATAATAATAATTACACGATACTTTAATAATTTATTTCAGCTTGTGAAGCTAATTAAGAAATTGGAAAATCCTTGGAATTTAATGAATTATTATTCTTGCTTGTTTAGGAATTAATTGTTACTCCTGTAAATGAGATTTAATTGATAAATTGGAATTTATTTGAATTGAAAGAATTTAATTAATATATTGAGAATTGTTACATTTGAAGGAATTTGATTATTTTCGCTGATTAAATAAATTATTTGTAAATTCTGTAAATCATGCTGATTTAAATATCCTAGTTTTATTTCAATTATTATTGACCCATAGTGAGTGTCAAAGTCGGTCATCTCACCTCTACCACTCCGAGATTAGGCTTGATACTTACTGGGTACACGTTGTTTACGTACTCATACTACACTTGCTGCACTTTTTATGCAGGATCCGAGACAGGTACTAGTGGAGGACCTATCATCACATACCCACGTCATCCCGAGGCATAGTGGTGAGCTGTCTTTTTGAGTCGTTCTGCAGCTACCAGTGTCTCTTCTTATATTTATATTATGTCTATTTCATTTCAGGCAGTATTTGGAGTTTTTTATAATCTACTAGATGCTCATGAACTTGTGACACCAGGTCTTGGAAAACACATTGGTAGAAGTTGGTATTTTATTATTTTCTTGGAATAAAAGTTTAACCAATGTACGATTGACTTATTAGTTGGCTTGCCTAGTTGTAGTGTTGGGCGCCATCACGACCTATAGGTGAAATTGGGTCGTGACAACATGGTATCAGAGCACTAGGTTCACGTAGGTCTCACAAGTTATGAGCAGACCTAATAAAGTCTTGCGGATCGGTACGAAGACGTCTGTACTTATCTTCGAGAGGCTATATGGTGTTAGGAAACTACCTTTCTTCATATTCCATCGTGCAATTGATGTAGTACTAAATATCCTTCTCTTATTCTCTCACAGATGGTGAGAACACGCTCTAATGAGATTCCAGACCAGGGAAGAGCTACTCCCCCAGTTGCTAGAGGCCGAGGCAGAGGCCGAGGGAGGGCTCCAGCCCGTGGTAGAGGGCGAGGACGTCCCAGGACTATTCCGGTTATGCCGCCAGTGGATCCAGCAGAGAATACCATTATTGAGGATCAGGGTGAGGTGCCTGTGGTAGAGCCAGCTCCGGTGGACTTCACATCTGCACCGGGATTTCAGGATGTCATGGGTCGTATGTTGCGATTCATGGACAATATGACTCAGGCCGGTTTATTTTCAGCAGACCCAGCCACATCTCAGGCGGGCGGGAGAGCACAGACCCCTACCGCGCAGGCTCATGGACAGGCAGTTGTTGTATATCAGACCCAGGTTGCACTACCCGTGGGTGGAGTCCAGCCAGTGGCAGCAGTTACACCTGAGCCCAGGCTAGCTGTAGCCTCCGATCCTCAGAAACTATTGGACAGATGGACTAGACTACATCCTCCTATCTTCGGAGGTGAGCGACATGAGGATCCACAGGATTTCATTCATCGTTGCAAGGATAGACTGTACAACATGAGGATATTGGAATCCCAGTTGATTTCGCTACTTTTTAGCTAGAGGGTAGAGCCTGTAGATGGTGGCAGTCTTATGCTCTTGGCAGACCAGTAGATTCTCCTCCCATGACTTGGGATAGGTTCACCCGTATCTTCTTGGACAGGTATATTCCACCCACCCAGAGGGAAGAGTTGCAGTTTCAGTTTGAGCAGCTCTAGCAGGGTCAGATGTCAGTGACTGATTATGAGGCGAGGTTTTCTGAATTATCTCGCCATGCACTAATGATACTCCCTACTGAGGCGGAGAGAGTGTGAAGGTTTGTAGCCGGTTTACATACTGGTATACAGGCCACTATGGCTCGAGAGGTTGAGATAGGTACTTTTTATGAGAGAGTTGTGGAGATAGCCCGGAGGATTAAGGGTGTACGTCAGCGGAACTGAGAGCAGATTATGAGAGATAAATGGTTCAGGTACTCTGGAAAGTTCAGAGGTGCTCCGTCCGGGGGCAGAGGTCAGTTCGTGAGGGGACAGTCCAGCAGACCCCCATATCCAGCACCACCACCTCCTCGAGGTGCTCCAGTGCGACCTTATCTCAGTGCTATCCCAGAGAGTTCTTACCGCCCACCAGTTATTCAGGGTCCTCCCAGTGGGTATTCAGGTCCCCAGGGCCATACACTTAGTCAGCAGCCCATCGCACCGAAGAGTTGTCACGAGTGCGGGGATCCCAGTCACATACGGAGGTTTTGCCCCAGGCTTCGGGGTAGACCAGTACAGTAGGGTCAGCAGCCTATGCTTACCGGACCAGTTGCTCCACCAGTAGTCCGACCACCCAGAGGTGGAGGACAGGTGGGTAGGGGCCATCCTAGAGGTGGAGGTCAGCCAGGCGGAGGCCAGACAGTTGGCGCTCCAGCTCGGTTCTATGCTTTTCTGGCTAGACCAGATGCAGAGGCCTCAGATGCCGTGATTACAGGTATTATTTCTATTTGTGGCAAAGATGCCTCAGTATTATTTGATCCAGGATCTACGTATTCATATGTGTCATCTCTATTTGCTCCATTCCTGGGTGTTTCTCGTGAGTCCTTGAGTACTCCTGTTTATGTGTCCACTCCTGTGGGCGATTCTGTTGTTGTGAATCGGATCTACCGGTCCTGTATTATTACATTCTATGGTTATGAAACTAGAGCAGATCTCCTATTGCTTGAGATGACCAGTTTTGAAATTATTCTGGGCATGGACTGGTTATCTCCATATCATGCTATTCTAGATTGTCATGCCAAGACCGTTACCTTGGCTATTCCAACATTGCCTAAGCTGGAGTGGAAGGGTTTGCATGTTAGTTCATTTAATCGAGTTATTTCTTTTATAAAGGCTCAACACATGGTTGAGAAGGGTTGTTTGGCTTATCTAGCCTATGTTCGGGATACTACTGCAAAGACTTCGGCTATTGATTCAGTGCCTGTAGTTCGGGAGTTCCCCGATGTATTTCTGTCAGATCTTCCAGGTATGCCACCTGATCGTGATATTGATTTCTGTATTGACTTGGCTTCAGATACCCAACCTATATCTATCCCACCGTATCGCATGGCTCCGAAAGAATTGAAAGAATTGAAGGAACAGCTTGAAGAGTTACTAGCCAAAGGGTTTGTCAGACCGAGTGTATCGCCTTGGGGTGCACCAGTATTATTTGTGAAAAAGAAGGATGGAACAATGCGGATGTGTATTGATTATCGCCAATTGAACAAAGTCACTATTAAGAACAAGTACCCATTGCCGCGTATTGATGATCTATTTGACCAGTTGCAGGGTGCTAGGGTATTCTCTAAGATCGACTTGAGGTCGGGGTACCATCAGTTGAAGATTCGGGATTCGGATGTTCCGAAGACTGCTTTCCGTACTAGATATGGTCATTATGAGTTTCTGGTAATATCTTTTGGTTTAACTAATGCCCCGGCAGCGTTTATGGATCTGATGAACAGGGTATTCAGGCCATATATTGACTCATTTGTCATTGTCTTCATTGATGACATTTTGATCTACTCACGTAGTAAGGAGGAGCATGAGCAGCATATGAGAGTAGTGCTTCAGACATTGCGGGAACAAAAGCTATATGCTAAGTTCTCTAAATGTGAGTTTTGGCTAGAGTCTGTAGCATTTTTGGGACATATTGTATCGGGCGAAGGTATTAAAGTTGATCCCAAAAAGATTGAGGTAGTTCAGAATTGGCATCATCCCACTTCGGCGACGGAGATCAGGAGTTTTCTGGGTTTGGCAGGTTATTATCGTCGGTTCGTGGAAGGTTTTTCATCTATAGCAGCACCTTTGACCGAATTAACCTAGAAGGGTGCTCCTTTCCGATGGTCCGATGATTGTGAGGTGAGCTTTCAGAAGCTCAAGACATTATTGACTACAGCACCACTGTTAGTGTTGCCTTCCGGTTCGGGGATGTATACAGTGTATTGTGATGCTTCGCGCGTTGGCTTGGGTTGTGTATTGATGCAGGAAGGGCAAGTTATTGCATATGCTTCACGTCAGCTGAGGCCCCACGAAAAGAATTATCCGGTACATGATTTGGAGTTAGCTGTGATTGTTCACGCTCTTAAGATTTGGAGGCATTATCTTTATGGGGTGTCTTGTGAAGTTTACACTGATCATCGCAGTTTGTAGCATTTGTTCAAGCAGAGGGACCTAAATTTGAGACAACGCAGATGGCTGGAGTTACTAAAAGATTATGATATTACTATCTTGTATCATCCAAGCAAGGCAAATGTGGTTGCAGATGCCTTGAGTAGAAAGGCGGAGAGTATGGGTAGTTTGGCTTTTATTTCTGTAGAGGAAAGGCCATTAGCCTCGGATATTCAGTCCTTGGCTAACAGACTTGTGAGGCTGGATATTTTAGAGCCCAGCCAAGTTCTTGCATGTGTTGTGGCCCAATCTTCACTATTTGAGCAGATCAAGGCTCGCCAGTATGATGACCCACACCTGGTAGTTCTTCGTGAAACGGTACTACGAGGTGATGCCAAGGAAGTTACTATTAGAGCGGATGGTGTTCTGCGACTCCAGGATCGTCTATGTGTTCCTAATATGGATGGACTGAGGAAAAAATCCTGGAAGAGGCACACAGTTCTCGGTATTCTATTCATCCAGGTGCTACTAAGATGTATCGTGACTTGAGGCAACATTATTGGTGGCGATGAATGAAAAAGGACATAGTTGAGTATGTATCTAGGTGTCTAAATTGTCAGCAAGTTAAATATGAGCACCAGAGGCCAGGTGGCCTACTCCAGCAGATGACCATACCAGAGTGAAAATGGGAACGAATTACTATGGATTTTGTAGTTGGGTTGCCGCGAACCTTGAGGAAGTTTGATGCAGTTTGGGTGATTGTTGATAGGTTGACCAAGTCGGCATATTTTATTCCTGTTGTGACTAAGTATACTTCAGAGAGGTTGGCCCAGATTTATATTCAGGAGATAGTTCGGTTGCACGGTGTGCCAATTTCTATCATATCAGATAGAGGCCCTCAGTTTAGTTCACATTTCTGGAGAGCAGTACAGAGTGAGTTGGGGACCCGTGTAGAGCTCAGCACAGCCTTTCATCCGCATACCGATAGACAATCAGAGAGGACAATTCAGATTTTGGAGGATATGCTCAGGGCATGTGTGATTGATTTGGAGGTCAGTGGGATCGTTTCCTGCCTTTGGCCGAGTTTGCTTATAATAATAGTTACCAATCCAGCATCGAGATGGCTCCATTTGAGGCTTTATATGGTCAGTGATGTCGTTCACCTATCGGATGGTTTGAGCCATGTGAGGCTAAGTTATATGGTACTGATTTAGTAAGGGATGCATTGAAAAAGGTAAAGTTGATTCAGGAGCGACTTCATACAGCACAGTCCAGACAAAAGAGTTACGCAGATCAGAAAGCGCGTGATATATCATTTATGGTAGATGAAAAAGTTCTCTTGAAGGTTTCGCCGATGAAGGGAATTTTGAGATTCGGGAAGAAGGGCAAGTTGAGCCCAAGGTTTATAGGCCCATTTGAGGTGTTGAAACGAGTTGGGGAGGTTGCTTATGAGCTTGCATTGCCTCCCAGCCTATCGGGAGTTCATCCGATTTTCCACGTATCTATGCTCCGGAAGTATCATGCCGACCTATCACATGTATTAGACTTCAGCACAGTTCAGCTAGATAATAGCTTGGGTTATGAAGAGGAGCCAATTGCCATTGTTGATAAACAGGTTCGCCAGTTGAGATCCAAGAGGATTTCTGCAGTAAAAGTAAAGTGGAGGGGCCAACCTGTCGGGGAAACAACTTGGGAGGCCGAGGAAGACATGCGGAGCAGATATCCACACTTATTCAGCGCTCCAGGTATAATTCCAAACCCGTTCGAGGACAAACGTTTGTTTAAGAGGTGGAGAATGTAATGACCCAACCAGTCATTTTTAACTTTAGGACCCCGTTCCGTAAAATAAAACTTCCCGTAGGTGCTTGTAATGATTTATGACTTGCGGGGATGGTTGGTTCGGGATTTGGAAGTGTTTGAGGTCAAACCGGAACACTTGGTTCCTTAAGTTAGCCTTAAAGTGCTAAGTTTGACTTCGGTCAACTTTTTGTGAAAACGACCCCAGAATAGAATTTTGATGATTCCAACAGCTCCGTATGGTGATTTTGGACTTAGGAGCGTGTTCGGAATTTTATTTGGAAGTCCGTAGTTAAATTAGGCTTGAAATGGCTAAAAATAAGAATTTAAGTTTGGAAGTTTGACCGATGAGTTGACTTTTTGATACCGGAGTCAGAATCCAGTTCCGAAAATTTTCATAGCTCCGTTATGTCATTTATGACTTGTGTGTAAAATTTGAGCTCAATCGGAGTTGATTTGATAGGTTCCGACATCGAATGTAGAAGTTGAAAACTCTTAGTTTCATTAAGCTTGAATTGGGATATGATTCATGGTTTTAGCATTGTTTGATGTGATTTAGAGGTTCGACTAAGTTCGTATGATGTTTTAGGACTTGTTGGTATATTTTGTTGAGGTACCGAGGGCCTCAGGTGAGTTTCGGATGGTTAACGGATCAAAAATTTGAGTTAAAAAGCTATTGCAATTTTTCCTCTTCTGTTGGACATTCTGGGTTGTGATCGAGCCCAGATATCGAGCCAGATATTGAGCCCACAATCGAGCCCACAATCGAGCCCGGAATCGAAGCCAGGGACGAGGCCCAGTATCGAAGTCGCGATCGAAGGCAAGGCTCGAGGGCATGATCGAAGGTAAGGCTCGAGGGCTAGGATCGAGACCCAAGCTCGATGCCCTGATCGAAGGCCCAACCTCGATGCCCTGATCGAAGGCACATGTTCGATGCCCTGATCGAGGTCCAGGATCGAGCCTGTGATCGAAGCCGCGATCGAGGACCAGTTCCGAAGGCTGCTGGGCAGTTTTATAAAAAGAGGGCATTCGTCCCATTTGCCATTTTTGGCGAACTTGAGCTTGAGCAGAGGCGACTTTTGATAGATTTTCAAGGGAAAAACATTGGGGTAAGTGATTCTAACTCGGATTTGGTCTACATATACAAGTGTATCATTGTTTTTCACAATTTAATTAGTGTTTTGAGATTTGAGATTTGGAAAAGTTTAGAAATCTCATAGAAACGAAATTTTGAGATTTCGGTATCGATTCGGAGTCGGAATTGAGTAAAACTGGTATGGTTGGACTCGTAATTGAATGGGTTATCCGATTTCATAACTTTCGCCAGATTCCGAGATGTGGGCCCCGCGGGCGAACTTTTAATTAATTTCGGGATTTTTATTTAAAATGTAGTATTTCCTTATAGAATTTATTTTCTATAATTTTTAGTGATTGTATCGAATTATTTTGGCTAGATTCGAGCCAGGCAGAGTTGGATAATCGTGAAAAAGACAAAATTGTGGATTAAATTGGAGCAAGATGAGGTAAGTCTCTTGTCTAATCTTGTGAGGGGAAAATTACCTCATAGGTGATCAAAAATTAAATAATTATTGCTAATTGTGTGGGGGAGGGGGGGCTACGTATGCACGATGTGATGAGAGTCCGTGCGTAGCTACTATTAAATGCTAAAGTCTGGGTAGTTTAGGACTCAAAGCATGCCTTACTTGTGTAAATTGTATTCTTTGATTTATTTATATTAATTGATATCCATATGAATATATTGTGAATTGTTAGATAAAGATATTAAAGGATGGAAATCTCATATGCTTAATTTTTGTTTAAATCAATTAATTGTTAAAAGAAATTGTTCTCCTCCCAAATTTACCTTATAATAAACATACTCTCCTTCCGGAGGCACATAAAAAAATGTCCTCATTTCTTGTGGAGCGGGCCGAACACCTCGGCAGGATAGATGCATCTATGGATCGCGCCGCACGTCCCTCGGCAGTGTACACGACACTCTGGATCGGGCCGTACGTCCTCGGCAGAAATCGTGCTTAATAATAATAATTACACGATACTTTAATAATTTATTTCAGCTTGTGAAGCTAATTAAGAAATTGAAAAATCCTTGGAATTTAATGAATTATTATTCTTGCTTGTTTAAGAATTAATTGTTACTCCTGTAAATGAGATTTAATTGATAAATTAAAATTTATTTGAATTGAAGGAATTTAATTAATATATTGAGAATTGTTACATTTGAAGGAATTTGATTATTTTCGCTGATTAAATAAATTATTTGTAAATTCTGTAAATCATGCTGATTTAAATATCCTAGTTTTATTTCAATTATTATTGACCCATAGTGAGTGTCAAAGTCGGCCATCTCGTCTCTACCACTTCGAGATTAGGCTTGATACTTACTGGGTACACGTTGTTTACGTACTCATACTACACTTGCTGCACTTTTTGTGCAGGATCCGAGACAGGTACTAGTGGAGGACCTATCATCACATACCCACGTCATCCCGAGGTATAGTGGTGAGCTGCCTTTCTGAGCCGTTCTGCAGCTACCAGTGTCTCTTCTTATATTTATATTCTATCTATTTCATTTCAGACAGTATTTGGAGTTTTGTATAATCTACTAGATGCTCATGCACTTGTGACACCAGGTCTTGGCACACACATTGGTAGAAGTTGGTATTTTATTATTTTTTTGGAATAAAAGTTTAACCAATGTACGATTGACTTATTAGTTGGCTTGCCTAGCTGTAGTGTTGGGCGCCATCACGACCTATAGGTGAAATTGGGTCGTGACAAGAAGGCAATTATGCCAAAGTGCAATTGATTATGTTATGGATGAAAAATATAGAGGAAAAAAGTCGATCAAGGAATACTGTTTTTTATGTCGTCTATTGAAGCAATCAAACTCATAAAGAAAATATACCAAAACTTAATTGGTAACGTGGTCGCTAGAAAAACCGAGATAGAGTTTGTAGGAGAGTGTGCCTTTTTACTTTATTTATGAAAAGGTCTTAAAGTTACAAAGTAATGCTAGCTTTTGGCATATTTAAATATGTAATCTATGATAAAATCAAATATTTTTCAATTATGTAAGTATAAATTAATTTTAGTAAGTATTTTGTAAAAATATGATATAAAATACGCGTGCATCGCACTAGTTATTATAAAAGTAGGAACTTCAAAAATTAAAAGTTAAATTACTAAAATGTACAATTTATAGTTTTTCAAGTAAGTAGGCAAACAATTATTTTGACGACGTATAGACACTCGTCACCTCGCCTATATGTCGTTCACATGCATTTCACATAACAAATAATTTAAGGGTTCTATTCCCTCAAGTCAAGGTTAACCACGACACTTACCTCGCCTTGCAAATTCCAATCAATTACTCAACCACAACTTTTCCTTTTAAATTTGTCTCCAAAAGCTTCAAATCTATTCACAAACAATTCGATATATTCAATATTAATCATAGGAATTAATTCCACAAGAATTTACACATTTTCCGGATAAAAATCCAAAATTTATTAAAATATTCGACAGTGGGACACACGTCTCAAATCCCGAAAAAACTCACAAAAAAATTGAACACCCTTTCCGATACGAGTTCAACCATATAAAAATTATCCAATTCCGATATCAAATGGACCTTCAAATCTTAATTTTTCGTTTTTGAAAAGATTTAGAAAAATTCCAATTTCTTCCATCTAAATCCAAAATAAATGATGAATATAGACATGGATTTGTGAAATATAATCACTTTTGGTTATAGAACAGTTACCCAATTCAAAGTCGTGAAAAACCCCTTTGGAATCGCCAAAATCCTAGACTTAAAACTCAAAAATGAGCAAAAATGACTCAGACCCGATTTTATGTATTCTGCCCAGCATTTTCGCATCTGCGGGCTATATTTTCGCACATGCGGTCTCACATTTGCTAGACAAAGCTTGCATTTGTGGAACAGGGCAGCATGACCAGTGGCCGCATCTGCGCCCAAAAATGTCGCACTTGCGACTTCGCAGAAGCATGCAAGTGACCGCAGAAGCGGTCGTCCTCGCAGAAGCGGCTTGTCCATCGCGGATGAGGTTTCGCACATGCACTCATTTCTCCGTAGAAGCGGAGCTCGGCAAGGTTGTCCAATGTCGCAGAAGTGACTGGTATTCCGCAGGAGCGGCCACGCACCTGCGCAAAAAATATCGCAGGTGCGACACACCAGAACCAACACTGGGCAGCAGGTTCCAACTGCTCTGTGGCTCGTCTGAAACTCATCTGAGCCACTTGGGACCTCGTCCAAATATTACAACAAGTCCAAAAACATAATACAGACTTACTCGTGGTTTCAATTCACGTCAAACAACATCAAAATTATAATTCACACCTTGATTCGAACTTTGAGTTTTAAACTTTTCCATTTGTAAATCTCGTGCCAAAACATATTAAATGAATCCGAAATGACTTCAAATTTGGCACACAAGTCATAAATGATATAACGAAGCTGTTCAAATTTCTAGAATCGGATTCCTGCTCCGATATTAAAAAGTCAACCCCGTGGTCAAACTTGGAAATCTTTAGCCTTTAAATTACTAGTTTCCGTTAAATGGTCATAACTTGAGTTAGGGACCTCCAAATTAAATTGCGGGCATACGCCTAAGTCCCAAATCACGATACGAAGCTACCAAAATGGTCAAAATACTGATCCAGGTCTGTTTGCTCAAAATATTAACCAAAGTCAACTCAGTTGAGTTTTAAGACTCTATTTCATATTTTAATCCATTTTTCACATGAAAACTTTTCGGAAAATTATACAAACTACACACGCAAGTCGAGGAATGTTAAATTGTTCTTTTCGAGGTCTTAGAACAAAGAATTACTTATTAAATTTAAAGATGATATTTTGGGTCATCACATTCTCCACCTCTAAAACAAACGTTCGTCCTCGAACGGAGTAAAAAAAGTACCTGAGCTGGAGAAAAGGTGTGGATATTTACTCCGCATGTCCGACTCGGACTCCCAGGTAGATGCCTCTACCGGCTGACCTCTCCATTGCACCCGAATTGAAGGATAACTCTTAGACCTCAACTGTCGGACCTGCCAGGCTAGAATAGTCAACCCCGTGGTCAAACTTGGAAATCTTTAGCCTTTAAATTACTAGTTTCCGTTAAATGGTCATAACTTGAGTTAGGGACCTCCAAATTAAATTGCGAGCATACGCCTAAGTCCCAAATCACGATATGAAGCTACCAGAATGGTCAAAATACTGATCCAGGTCTGTTTGCTCAAAATATTGACCAAAGTCAACTCAGTTGAGTTTTAAGACTCTATTTCATATTTTAATCTATTTTTCACATGAAAACTTTCCGAAAAATTATACAAACTGCACACGCAAGTCGAGGAATGTTAAATTGTTCTTTTCGAGGTCTTAGAACAAAGAATTACTTATTAAATTTAAAGATGATATTTTGGGTCATCACATTCTCCACCTCTAAAACAAACGTTCGTCCTCGAACGGAGTAAAAAAAGTACCTGAGCTGGAGAAAAGGTGTGGATATTTACTCCGCATGTCCGACTCGGACTCCCAGGTAGATGCCTCTACCGGCTGACCTCTCCATTGCACCCGAATTGAAGGATAACTCTTAGACCTCAACTGTCAGACCTGCCGGGCTAGAAGAGCCACCGGTTCCTCCTCGTAAGTCAAATCTTTGTCCAATTGGACTAAGCTGAAATCTAACACATGGGACGGATCACCATGATATTTCCGGAGCATAGACACATGGAACACCGTATGAACCGCTGATAAACTAGGTGGTAATGCAAGCCTGTAGGCTACTTCACCCACCCTTTCAAGAATTTCAAAGGATCCGATATACCTAGGGCTCAACTTGCCCTTCTTTCCGAACCTCATTACACCTTTCATTGGTGAAACCCGGAGAAATATTATTTCTCCAACCATGAATGCAATATCACGAACTTTACGGTCGGCATAACTCTTTTGCCTAGACTGAGATGTGCGAAGTCGATCCTGAATAATCTTAACCTTATCCAAGGCATCCTGTACCAAATTGGTACCCAATAACCGAGCCTCTCCCAGTTCAAACCAACCAACTGGCGATCGGCATCGCCTTCCATATAATGCCTTATATGGAGCCATCTGAATGCTCGACTGGTAGCTATTATTATAAGCAAACTCCGCAAGTGGCAAGAAATGATCCCATGAACCTCCAAAGTCTATAACACAAGCGCGGAGCATATCTTCCAATATTTGAATAGTGTGCTCTGACTGTCCGTCTGTCTATGGATGAAATGCTGTACTTAACTCCACCCGCGTGCCTAACTCACGTTGTACAGCCCTCCAGAAATGTGAGGTAAACTGCGTACCTCGATCTGAAATAATAGACACGGGCACCCTGTGAAGGCGGACAATCTCACGAATGTAAATTTCAGCTAACCTCTCTGAAGAATAGGTAACTGCCACTGGAATGAAATGTGATGACTTGGTTAACCTGTCCACAATGACCCAAACTGCGTCAAATTTTCTCTGAGTCCGTGGGAGCCCAACAACAAAATCCATAGTGATACGCTCCCACTTCCACTCAGGAATTTCTAACTTCTGAAGCAAACCACCAGGTCTCTGATGCTCGTACTTAACTTGCTGACAATTCAGACACCGAGCTACATATGCAACTATATCCTTTTTCATTCTCCTCCACCAATAATGTTGCCGCAAATCTTGATACATTTTGGCGGTACCTGGATGAATAGAATACCTGGAACTGCGTGCTTCTTCAAGAATTAATTCACGAAGCCCATCCACATTAGGCACACAAATACGACCCTGCATTCGTAGAACCCCATCTTCCCCCACATCAACCTGTTTGGCATCACCGTGCCGCACCGTACTACTTCTCTCTGATCATCATACCGCCTATCTGATCCTTAAGGACAAATAAGTGAGGATCATCATACTGCCTCTCTCTAATGCGCTCATATAAAGAAGACCGAGCGACTGTGCAAGCTAGAACCCGACTGGGTTCTGAAATATCTAATCTCACGAACTGATTAGCCAAAGTCTGAACATCTGTAGCTAATGGCCTCTCACCAACCGGAATATACGCAAAACTGCCCATACTCACAGCCTTTCTACTCAAAGCATCGGCCACCACATTGGCCTTTCCAAGGTGTTACAAAATTGTGATATCATAGTCTTTCAACAACTCCATCCATCTTCTCTGCCTCAAATTAAGATCATTTTGTTTGAACAGATAATGAAGGCTACGATGATCAGTAAATACCTCACACGAGACACCGTAGAGGTAATTCCTCCAAAAATTTAGCGCATGAATAATGGCTGCCAATTCTAAGTCATGAACAAGATAATTCTTCTCGTGAACCTTCAACTGCCGCGATGCATATGCAATTACCTTGCCATCTTGCATTAATACTGCACCAAGCCCAATGTGAGATATGTCACAATATACCATATACCATCCTGAACATGTGGGTAATACCAATACTGGCGCCGTACTCAAAGCGGTCTTGAGCTTCTGAAAGCTCATCTCACACTCGTCTGACCATCTGAATGGGACACCTTTCTGGGTCAATCTGGTCAATGGGCTTGCTATAGATGAAAACCTTTCCACAAACCGACGATAATAACCTGCTAAACCCAGGAAACTCCGGATCTCTGTAACTTGAAGTAGGTCTAGGCCAATTCTGAACATATTCAATCTTCTTAGGATCCACCTTTATGCCTTTTGCTGATACAACATGCCCCAAAAAGGCAACTGAGTCTAACCAAAACTCACATTTTGAAAATTTGGCATATAACTGATTATTCTACAAGGTGTGAAGCACACTTCGAAGATGCTACTCATGTTCTTCTCGACTGCTGGAGTAAATCAATATATCATCAATGAATACAACCACAAAAGAATCCATATAAGGCTTGAACACCCGATTCATCAAATCCATAAATGTTGTTGGGACATTTGTCAACCCAAACGACATCAATAGGAATTCGTAATGCCCATACCGAGTCTGAAAAGCTATTTTAGGGACATCAGATGCCCTAATCTTCAACTGATGGTAACCAGACCTCAAATCGATCTTTGAAAATACCTTGGCACCCTGAAGCTGATCAAATAAGTCATCAATTCTTGGCAGCGGATACTTGTTTTTGATAGTGGCCTTGTTCAACTGTCGATAGTCTATACACATCCGCATAGAGCCATCTTTCTTCTTTACAAATAATACTGGTGCACCCTAGGGCGAGACACTAGGTCTAATGAATCCCTGATCAAGCAAGTCTTGTAACTGCTCTTTCAATTCTTTCAACTCTGGAGGGGCCATATGATATGGTGGAATAGAAATGGGCTGAGTGCCCGGAGCCAAATCAATACAGAACTCAATATCTTTGTCGGGTGTCATCCCCGGCAGATCTGCAAGGAAATACTTCTGAAAAATCACGAACAACTGGTACTGAGTCCATAGAATGGACATCCGCACTGGGATCATGAATATAAGCCAAATAGGCTAGACAGCCTTTCTCGATCATACGCCGAGCTTTCATATAAGAAATAACCATGCTGGCAGAATGGCCAGGATTTTCTTTCCACTCTAACCGAGGTTACCTCGGCATAGCTAGGGTCACTATCTTGGCATGAGAATCCAATATAGCATGATAAGGATATAGCCAATCCATACCCAAGATGACATCAAAATCTATCATATCAAGAAGTAGAAGATCCACACTAGTCTCAAGATTACCAATAGTAACCACACACGAATGATAGACATGATCTACTATAACAGAGTCTCCCACCGGTGTAGATACATACAAAAGCACTTAGAGAATCACAAGGCATGACCAAATATGAAGCAAAATAGGAGGACACATAGGAATAAGTAGATCCTGGATCAAATAGTACTGAAGCATCTCTATGGAAAACTGGAATAATACCTGTGATCATAGCATCAGATGACTCAGCCTCAGGCCTAACTAGAAAAGCATAAAATCGGGGCTGGGCCCCACCACTCTGAACTGCGTCTCTGGGACGGCCTCTAACTGGCTGGCCTCCACCTCTAACGGTCTGACCTCCACCTCTAATGGCCTGACCTCCACCTCTAATGGCCTGACCTCCCCCTCTAGATGCCTGACCCCTACTTCTAGCTGGCTGAGCAGGCAGTGAAGCAACCGGTGCCAGTATGATGGCACGAGAATCTTGCCGAGATCTGTTACTCGTCAATCTAGGGCAATACCTTCTGATGTGACCAATGTTTCCACACTCATAACACCCATCCTGATGTCGTGGCTGCTGAAGCTGACCCAAATGGGTCGGATAACCACTGTAGTAACTCTGGAGTGGTGGTGCTCTGATAGGAGCTGAATGTGCACTAAATACTGGCTGCCCAGAGTAAGGCATAATAGGACCGTGACTCCCTGAAGCACCGGGAGATACATGAAGTGCTGAATGAAACGGTCTGGGAGGATAACCCCTACCAAAATTACCTCTGCCTCCAGACGAGGCACCACTGAAACCACTGAACTGATGAGGCCTCTTATCGGACTTCTACCTTTTGTCATGTGCAAGAACCATCTCAATCCTTCTTGCGACATTAGCAGCCGCCTGAAAAGAAATCTCACTTCCGGTCTCCTTTGCCATCTGAAGTCTGATAGGGTGAGTGAGTGAGGGGAAATTGAGGTTGGATTTTGATAAATTTGGTATGGTTAGACTCGTGAGTGAATGGACTTTCGGGTTTTGAGACTTTCGTCGGGTTTTGAGATGTGGGCCCGGGGGGCCGGGTTGAGCCGATTTCGGATTTTGGACTTATTTTAGTAGTTTTCTTGTGGAATTGATCCTTTTAGCCAATATTGATTATCTCGTATTATTCGTGGCTAGATTCGGGGCATTTGGAGGCCGATTCGGCAAGCAAAGGCATTTCAGAGTAGGATTTCTGCACGGTTGAGGTAAGTAACAGTCTTAAATCTGATTTTGAGGGTATGAAACCCCGAGAATTGGTATGATGTGAATATTTGGAGGTGACGCACATGCTAGTGACGGGCGTGTGAGCATGCACCGTAAGGGATTGTGACTTGGTCCGTCCCGTGAGACTGTAAAGTCGAATAGCCATTGTTATTACTTGTTTTTCCTTGTCTTTGAGCAATTGACTGACTTTCATGTTAGAAACCATGCTTAGGCCATATGATATCACTGTTGGGACCCGCAGCGATCGTATACTTGTTGAATTGACTGCTAATTGATGTCTTGTACCCATTCACAGTCTTACTTATGTGTTATATATCTGTTCCCTCTCATTTCTTGTTGATACTTATTGTATTCTCTGTTTGGGCAAAATATTATAATATTCTGTGAGCCCGAGGGACTGGAGAGGTTAGTGACTGAGATGAGGCATGAGTGTCGAGTTGTGAGCTGTGAGGTATATGGATATGGTTGCACGCCGCAACAAGCCTTTTATATATATATATATATATATATATATATATATATATATATATATATATTTTATTGGATCGGGTTGCACGCCACAATAATATTGGATCGGGTTGCACGTCGCAATAATATTGGATCGAGTTGCACATCGCGACAATATTGGATCGGGCTGCGCGCCGCAGCAATATAGCGCTTGGGTTGAAGGAGTCTCTCCGAGTCTGTACACCCCCCAGTAAGTGCAGGTGCTTATTGAGAGTGTGTATTGAGGGCTGCGAGCCGAGAGTATAAGCTGTTGAGATGAGCTGAGTGACTGCTACCTTGAGAGGTTGTACTTGCCTTTATTTATTGTTGCACTTAGTTGTTATATGTTGTTGTTGTGAAATTTCTGGAAGATTCATATCTGTTTTACTTTAGCTCGAACTGATTTGACTTACACCACCGAATTTGAAAGCAAGTTCACTCTTTACTGAAACTTTTGAAATGATCTGTATTTTTATTGTTCGTCATTGCTTCTCAGTTCCTTATTTAATTCTGTTACTTGCTTAGTTAGTTGTACTCATGCTACACCTTGCACTTCATATACAGATCCAGGTGTGTACGCTTCTGGTGGTCGTTGAGTTCGTGGACTGATTATCGGAGACTTAGGAGGTAGTTGTCGGCGTCCGCAGTCCTTGTTTCTCCTTTCTTATTATCTTTTCTCTCTTGTATTGGCATTTGGCACAGACTGTAATAGACTTTGTTTTCTAGATTGATTGTTATATGCTCATGACTTAGTGACACCCCGATGTCGGGCTATTATTCCGCACTTGTATTTTGGATTTTTACCCCGTTATTATGTAAACCTTCAGTTAGTTTAATTACTTTACACTTCTGTTATATATTAAAAGCATATTGAGAATGTCGGCTTGCCTAGTTCCACGATAGGTGCCATCACGATTGGTTAGGTATTTAGGTCTTGACAAAAGTAGAAAACAATGTTGCTAAAGAAATGTCAATTGTTTTAACATATTCAAACTTTATTTGTTCTTCTTCATAGATTCAATAACAACAATAAACTCAGTGTGATTAATATTTCATAAGTGGAGTCTGAAAAGGATAGTGTATATGCAATCTTACCTCTGTCTTGTGAAGGTAGAGAGACTTTTTCTTAGATTCAGACACTATTTAATTATTTTGACCTCGACAAAAAAGTCATCATATGACGATCCACTTTAATCATTTACGGAAACTTCTACCTTATTCTTTCTTGTATAAATATTCATTCAAAGCTTTATTTTAACAATATTGATATTATTTTAGAGAATAATATACTATATGTAACTCGATATACACGTGCAATGCACATGTCCAGGAACTAGTCTTATTAAATGCGTGTCAACTCTTCATTGACATTAAGGCGTTAGCATTTTTCTATAGCAATGGAAAGAAAACGATTGACAATAAATAGATGGAATATTTTCCACTTCCTTTCCGTCAATTCTTAGTGGTCTTTTGGAGATAAGAATTGTGAAATTTTAGAAAAAAGTGGAAAAACAATAATTGAAAATGGTATTTGAAAAATAGAGTTGTGTTTGGACATGAATACAACTTGGAGTTGTTTATAAATTTTTGTGAGTGATTTGAAGTAAAAATTTTGAAAAATAACTTTTTAAAATTTTTAAAATTTTTAAAAAATTTCAAAATTTAAATTCAAGCGAAATTTGAAATTTCCACCGCCAAACACCACTTCTGAAAAAAAGAAAAAAAATCGAGAAAAAGTGAAACTTTTTTTAATGGCCAAACGGGCCCCCTAATAGATTATAAAAAAGCAGTTGGTTCCCATTAGAAACAGACCACACAAGAAAAAGAAAAGTAAGGCAAAAACTTGACATACCATTTTGCCATTTCATATACAAGTCTCCAAATAATCTCCAAAAAAAAAAAAAAAAAAAAATGGTTGAACCGTTACTAAGCTTGCCAATAATGGAAAGGTGCATTATACAGGGAGATGAATTTGGAAATTGGACTCAGTTGTTGCAAGCCATCCTTGTCTCTTTCGCATGGTTTTTCGATGCTCAACAAACTTTCATTAGTGCTTTCACTGATGCACAGCCATCTTGGCATTGCACATCTTCTTCTTCTTCTTCGTCAGACTGCAACTCTTTCAACAATAATTTATGTAATCTTCCAAAGGGTTCATGGGCATGGGATTTACCACCTCATACTTCAGTTATTTCAGAGTGGTCTTTACAGTGTGATGGTTCAATTATTACTGGTCTTCCTGCTTCTTCCTTCTTCATGGGATGTCTTACTGGTAAATATCATGGATCCATAATTTAAATTTAATAGGTTCATTGTTTTGAATTTACCACTTTCACTTTATATCGAATATGGGACGGGTAAAAAATGTATAATGAAAATTCGGATAAATTATCCGACCCGATCCATATTTAATATGGATAAAAACGGGTTAACTACCTATACTATTCATGGTTTCATGAATATGATAACTTTTGGGAGAATTCCTAGACTCCCAAACTTGAGGAACCACCAATTTAAGGTTTTACAAATGTAAAAGTTAAACCCATTAGTTATCCATTTTCTAAATGGATAATACATCTCATTTAAAAGCTTAGACAATAATATTTATTTTTTTAATTATGTCTCCCACACGTGCGAACCAGATTCTTTATCATGGGTCAAACATGTGAAAATTCTCTTTAATAATAGGTGGTAGTGAGCTCAAAACTAAGGCGTTGTCTGCTCTCATGTTGACATTATGTGATGTTCATCTCATCTAAAAGCTTAATTATGTCTTCAACATGACACACACTTTTTATTTCAGTCTGTTCCAAAAAATATTACTCTATTTTTTTATACTTCAATATAGTTCAACTTTAAACTTATCATTTACCACAATTTACCCTTAATGACATGATTTTATAGCCATAAAAATATCATAGGATAATTAAGACAACAAGTTCCGAAAATCATTCTTTCGTTCTTAAATTTCGATTTAAGTCACACACCTTCACATAAAACAAAACGAATGGAGTAATATTTATACTACTTATCAAGATTTTCTGCATATATATCTATAGTGCATGCTAAATATGCATGATGGATTCAATTGAATTAACTCCTAACCAAGGGTGGATGTAGCCTTTCGATTACGGTTCAATTGAACCTGCAACTTTTGATATGGAGTATGGATTTATATGTAAAAACCAACTAAAATCTCAACAAGTATTAGGTTTGAACCCATGATTTTAATGGTACAATAAGTTCAATGTTACAAAAATTTAAAAGCTGAACTCATTAAATTAAAATTATGGATCTGTCACTGTTGCTGACACTCTAGTTGTGTATCTGCTTACAGGAGGTTTCCTTCTCTCCACCTTAGCTGACTCTTCACTTGGCAGGAAAAACATGTTGGTTATTTCATGTCTACTCATGTCTATTAGTGGAGCAATTACTCTTTTCTACCAACATATGGATGTATTCATTCTTGAGGTTTCTTTCTGGATGTGGAAGAGCTACAATTGGCACTAGTTCTCTTGTCTTGTCCACAGAGCTTGTCACAAATCAATGGCAAAGTCAAGTTGGGATCCTTGGCTACTTTTCTTTTACTATGGGGTTTCTTACTTTACCAGCCATTGCATTTATAACCAGAGGATCTTCCTGGAGACTTATTTACCTCTGGACTTGTCTCCCTGCAGTTTTCTACTCGTTCTTAGTCCATTTCTTTGTTCGTGAATCCCCTCGTTGGCTTTATGTCATAGGACAAAAAGAGGCAATCTCTATTCAGCTATCAAGATGTTATTGGAAAAGAATTGGGCATTTCGTCGATTAGTTATGGTAATGTGTGTTGGTTTTGGCTTTGGTATGGTGTATTATGGTATGCCATTAGCTGTTGAGAATTTAGCTTTTAATAATCTCTACTTAAGCAACACATTGAACGCATTATCTGAATTGCCAGCTTCTTTAGCGACATTTTTCCTAATTGGGAAATTGAGTAGGAAAGGATCACTTTTAGGATTTGCTATGCTAAGTGGAATATGTAGCATAGGGTGTTGTATTGTTGAAGGTGACAAGTATTTCAAGTTGTTGCAAATGGGACTTGAATTGATTTCATATTTCAGTGCTTGTACAGCAGTTGATGTACTCTTGATCTATGCGTTGGAACTATTTCCTACATGTGTGAGGAACTCAGCAGTGGCAATGGTGAGGCAGACTTTGGTTTTTGGTGGAGCTTTAAGTCCAATTGTTGTTGCAATTGGTAGGAACAATAATGTCAAGTGGTTTTCTTATGGGGTGTTTGGATTGAGCATAATAACATGTGGTCTTTTTGTTGTGTGGTTGCCAGAAACCAAAGGCACAACACTTTGTGATACCATGGAGGAAGGGGAAAGCAAGGAAGTAACATTATTGTTTGCTAATTAGGGTGTGTTTGGTACGAAGGAAAACGTTTTCATTCAATAGAAAATGAGTGGTTTTATCACTTATTTTTTCTTGTTTTGGTTGGTGAATGAAAAAAAAAATTCGGAAAATATTTTCTATTGTTTAGCTAGAGAGTGAAAAATATTTTTTAGGATAATAATTTTTTATGCTACTCTCCTCACTCCCCTTTCCTGAAGTCCCCATGTTTCGTGTGCTCTCCCTCCTCCCCCCCCTCCAAATACCCAATATTTCAGGACTCTATTTTCTTTAAAAATTTAATTATTCTTCTAAAAATTCACACAAATCTAAAGGACCTAATGTGTTGCTTTAGTTTTTTACGCAAATAAATATTAAATTTTGTGCTCAATAACTAAAAAGAAAATACTCTTTTTTGGTTGAAAAAAAATACTCTTTCTACAACATGAAAATAAAGTACTCGTTTTATTGAAACAAAAGAAAATACTTTTTCTACATCATGAAAATCTACATCAACAACAACAACAACAACAAAGACTCAGTATAATCCCACGTGTGGGGTTTGGGGAGAGTAGTGTATACGCAGACCTTACCCCAACCCCGAAGGGTAGAGAGGTTGTTTCCGAAAGACCCTCGGCACAAGGAGATGAAAAAGAGGCAATGGAACAATAACAACACATACGTCAAGAAGACAGTGCCAGCAACCTAAGAATCAAAAAAATAAATGGAAAAAGCAATATCAATAATCAGAATAATGGAAAGGTACTAGGCAATCGGAGCAGAAAACAATACAAACACAACAAGTACCACTAACAATCTAAAGCAAGACACTACAAACTAGCCTAACACCCTCATCAGGGAAGAAAAACGCTCAACTACCTACTAACCTACAACTCTAATGCTCGCCCTCCAAGCCTTCCTATCTAAGGTCATGTCCTCGGTGTGCTGGAGTCGCGCCATGTCCTTCCTGATCACCTCCCCTAATATTTCTTAGGCCGCCATCTACCTCTTCTCACACCTGACAAAGCCAACCACTCACACCTCCTAACAAGGGCATCAAGGCTTCTCCTCTGCACGTGCCCGAACCATCTAAGCATCGCTTCCCGTATTTTATCATCTATGGGCGCTACCCCCACCTTAGCCCGAATATCCGCATTCCTAATCTTATCCAACCTAGTATGCCCGCACATCCACCTCAACATCCTCATTTCTGCTACTTTCATCTTCTGGATATGAGAATTCTTGACTGGCCAACATTCTTCCCCATACAACATAGCCGGTCTAACCACCGCTCTATAAAACTTTCCTTTAAGTTTTGGTGGCACTTTTTTATCACACAAGACGCCAGATGCTAACCTCAATTTCATCCATCCCGCCTCTATACGGTGTGTGATATCCTCATCAATCTCTCTATTCCCCTGGATACCTGACCAAGATACTTAAAACTCTCTTTCTTTGGGATGACATGTGAATCAAGCCTCACGTCACTCCCCGCTTCCCCGTCACGTCACTGAACTTGCACTCCAAGTATTCTGTCTTAGTCCTGCTCAACTTGAAACCCTTAGATTCTAGGGTCTGTCTCCAAACCTCCAGCCTCTCGCTGACATCGCCTTGCATCTCATCACTCAGGGCTATATCATCAGCAAATAACATACACCATGGCATCTCTCCCTGAATATGATGCGTCAAAGCGTCCATCACCAAGGAAAATAGGAAAGGACTGAGCGTTGATCCTTGGTGCAACCCCATAACCACCGAAAAATGCTCCGAGTCACCTCCCACTGTCATAACCCGAGTCTTACCTCCATCATACATGTCCTTAATCACCCTAATGTATGCTACCGGAACACCTTTAGCCTCTAAACACCTCCAAAGAACCTCTCTCGTGACCTTGTCGTACGCTTTCAAAGAAAATACTCATTTTGTTGAAATGAAAAATATTTTTTTCTATATCATGAAAAGAAAATACATTTTTTGTTGAAATGAAAGAAAATACTTTTTACTACATCATTTCATTGAAAAGAAAGAAAATAATTTTTCTACATCATAAAACGAAAAAACTTTTTTTGTTAAAAAAAAAAAAATTATCCTAAAAAAATACTCATTTGTTGAAATAAAAAAATAAGTATTCTATCTATAATATGAAAATAAAATATTATTAATAATATTTCTATTTAGGGTGGGGGTAGGAGTGGGGCGAGGGTGGGGGTTAGTGGGGATGGAGAATAGATTGAGGAAAGTTGAAAAAATATTTTGGAAAATATTTTCCCTTCTCTTGATAGGGAAAATATTTTGCTCCAATTGGAGGAAAATGAATTCATGAAAAAAATATTTTTCAAAACATTTAAGCGAACCAAACATGAGAAAATTAAAAAATAATTTTCTTCATACCAAACACACCCTTAGTGTACTAGAGAACAATTTTTTCTTGATTAAACAAAGTTTAGAAACCCATCTTGATTCTTTTCCTTATAGGGAAATTTAGTAGGAAGGGTTCCCTCCCAGGAAGATTTGTTGAGCTAAGTGGACTTTATAGTGGCAAAGCCAGAAAATTCAATAAGGGTGTTCAAACTTGCTAGTGGGTTTTCAAAGTCTATTTTTTTAGCAATAACAAGTTAATAATTTTTCGGCGAAAGATGTTCAATTGGCAGTTTCGCCTTTGGACTTTATAGCATAGATTGTGTTATAGTTGAGGGAGGAAAATTCGAAGGATTGCAAATAGGGGTTGAATTGATTTCATATTTCGTCGCGTGACAGCGTATAGCATTCTATTGGTCTACAAGCTGAAACCTTTCCCGACGTGTGAGGAATTCGGCTGTGGCCATGGTGAGACAAGTGACTGTTCTCAGAGGAGCCTTCAGTTCAATGCTCATTGCAGTTGGTAGGAACAAGTAGTTTTCTTTTGTTGTGTTTTGGTTTAAATTTAAGATTAGCAACATGTGGTTGTTTTGTTTTATGTTTTCCAGAAACAAATTGCAGAACACATAATGATACAGTGGATGAAGAGGAGAACAAGGATAGAAACAATTGTCTGTTAACCAAATCAAGGAGCATCATTTAATCTACTGATCACTGATGTATGTCCTATGCCAAAAAAAATACTATTTGTAATTTTCCTATCTGAATAGATTTGCCAATTCAAATTCACTTATTTATTTATGTTTTAGTTATGTATTTGAATGACTGTATTGGATTGGTGCCTATGTAGAACCTCCACACATTTAGCATTAGCGTCCAAAAGTGAGTTACCTGCTATGAAAATTTCATGGTAACATTATCAAGTTGAGATTGGTACAAGATAGTGAATATGGTCAACCCAAGTACTGATTATGCCTTTTGCACATATAAACAGAATGAAGAGCAAAATTATTGTGAAAGCAAACCTATCATGTCTTATGTACACAAATCCACATTATACGGACTTCAAAGTAAATGTAAAGCTTATGAAAATTTTGTTTATTTTTACTAAACCATGTCTCTGAAATAGTGTTTAATTTTGTAATATTATTATTTTACTCAAAGAATAATATATATCTAACAAATGAGGTACTCCTTTTTAATCAAAGTCACCTTAAGGGTGGGGTTGGGTGTATATTGAAGGATTGAAATATCCCGAAAAACAATTTAGGCACAAGCAAGAAATTTAGCAAAAGCTATATAGAAGAAATTTATTAAACTAGGGAGAGAACTTGGTAGGACGGTTTTTTCACAACTCATAAACTCTTGAGAGGACTCCTCTCCGTTTCAAGTAAGCTCCAACAAAAAATTATACACACGGCTCATTCTTCACAGTTTATCATTATATGCAAATTCTCATTATTCACAAATGAGGCTTCTAAATATTTGCTTTGTGGAGAAAATATCGCAATATACGATACTATAACTATTTTTTCTTCTTGAAGTGTGTCCTTTTACTGATTAAATTCTTGACATGAATACGTATGTACTTGTGGTAGTTCTAACTTGCGTTCTTGGTTTACTTACACCTTCCTGGAAGGGAGTTATTCATAGGTGTTAAGTGTACTGTCTCCCTATTTTTCCAGATTTTTTATTGGCTTAAACTAAAGCTGGAAAAAGAGGGAGATGTACACACACTTCTATGTATAGTCTATAGATAGATCTCTACCAAGGAGGGTGTAGTTAAACCATGAACCGCATGACAGAGCTACAAAGAGCGAGAGCCAAAATGGCATGTACTCCACATTCTTTGGCCTGATGACTTGTCTCTACATGTATGAATGGCAAAACTGTTCAATAAAATGAAAAAAGATAAGAAGAAATGTTAAAGAACTTAGCCTTACTATGACTCAGAATTTTGATCCATACATAACTCCGGAGACCATCCGTAGAATCCTCCCCCTTCTATCTGACAGGATCTTTGAGAGAATTTCAATCACAAAATTACGAAATTTTCAAGACATGTCTATAATCTTCGAAAGCACAAGAATGCAGTAATTTTGCACAGGTTTTTTTTTCTTTTTTCTTTTTTGTAAATTTAAGCTGACAGATGGAAACTGAAATTATTTCCCAATTATAGCAGCTTGGAGCAACTTAAACCAGCTTCCAGCACCCCCCCCCCCCCCAAGTAGACTCCAAATTACCCACGACCGTAGTCTTAGTTCCGACATCAATACAATTTAAAAGACGTTCGGAAATCCATTTTTTTTCGATTTCATAGTGGTGGTCTAAAATATTCTGCAGTCGTCCAGTTGTATACCGACCAATTATAATAAGCAGCAACAACAGCAGCAGCAGCACCATGTTCAGAAAAATATCAAAATAGCCATAACTTTAGGACATCTTATGATAAGGCTAATGATCGACCAACCAGTGTCATGGACAATTTGCTGTTAGTCAATAACTTGAATACTTTGTAGACGAAGAAGATATTTAAAGTGTACTAAAATCAATGGCACCAACCAAATTTGCCTTAGCAAGTCTCTAAATTTGTTGGCAGACATGCAAAGCAACTTTAGTTCATAAACTTGAAGAGACAATACAAGTTGGTTCAAAATATGCCGCAAGCTAAATATCTCAAATAGAACTCATTTTAATATCAACCCCACCTAATGAATTACAAGGTACAACCACTCGAACAAGGCATGGAAAAAGAGGGGAAAAGAAACATGTCATCAGTAGGAAATGTAAAATATCGCAGATTATAAAGTATAGAAAATTCCAAATAATGTTTTCTCCTCCACCTGGCAAAGATTGTTCCCAGCAACTGCCTGCCTTCCCACATCGAATACCGTCTTATGTTGTTTCACTACTTTATGTTCTTTTAGTAATTGATCGTGTAATCCGACTCGCTTAGACGGGGCACGGTGGAACGTCAAGAGTAATGCCAGCTTGGATTTGGCCCCAACCAATAAGACGCCAGTGCTTTTCAATTCTCCGGCTAAGAGCAATTTTTTCACCTTTGCTGGTACACACTGGGGACGTCAATTGCAGTTTTGCGAACACATTTTTAACAGCAACCACTCGAGCCCCAGTTGACATGGAACCTATATTTAACATAAGGATTTCTCCCTTTGCCAACTTGGAAACTTTACCCTGTCTTTCCGAGTCCTTTGTCCTCACACCCAAAAGACGGCGGAGCAAAAAGAAATTCACCTGCAATACAAAGGAGTAACACTAGATTCAATGAAGGATATGGAAGCGCATGGCCTTAACAATTAATTGGAGCTAACAAGCAAGCCTAATTAACTATAGTTAATTCAACAACAGTAACAACAACACAGTAAAATCCCACAAGTGGAGTCTGGGGAGGGTAGTGTGTACGTAGACATTACCCCTACCCCAGAGGAGTAGCGAGGCTATTTCCAATAGACCCTCGGCTCAAGAAGACGAAAAGAGACAATAAATCCGTAACAGCAACAGAAGCGAGAAAAACTATAGCTAATTCAAAAACAATAAATTAGAAAAAGGATATGATAATTCTTTAGAACAAATAACCGTTACAAACTTGTATACAAAGGCAAGTTTTAGTTGTTCCATAGGTTTCTGAAGTGTTTTGAACAAGCCATTTACCTCTAGTTCGACGAAAACTTCAGGAAGTGACCCAACCTCCCCAAGAACCTGACCCACCAATCGATCAGCACGTGTCAGTGTTGGATCCATAGTTGTTCCAACTCCAATTAGGCCCCCAGGTACAGCAAATTGTAGTTCATTTTGCTCAGCAAACAATGACACGATTCTTGAATATATGGGGGTACATTTAATGTTGCCACTCTCATCCTTGACAACAATACCTGGACGAACCTCGATCAATTGATTTACCTTCAACACACCCTGCACAAAGAACTCAACTACTGACTCAAATATGTAAACCCTGCAACGAGATTTTTTTGCGTGTCCAGGTCAAAACAAGCACCGAACTACAGTAAAATGATGAAAACAACGGTCTGTCGGGTCAAACACAAAGTTCTTATGGCAAAAGAGATACTGCAAGCTATAGCAAATAGATAGTTTAAGGAAACAAGAAACCTACCTTTAAAATACTGCCACCAGCAACGCCACCTCTGATGTCATCAACTTCAAAACCAGGTTTATTAACATCAAACGACCGAATAACAATCATATTTGGTGGTGAAGTGAAATCCCTCACAGGAATGGGAATCTTTTTCACAATATATTCAGCAACAACATCGATGTTATACTTCAGTTGAGCAGAAATTGGTACAACTGGGGCACCATCTGCTACAGTTCCCTGAAAATGGTGTTGAAGTACAGTATCATGATATAGCTTCACATATCAAGCAATAGAGACCGCGTGAGGCTAACCAATACCATATACCACTAACCTGAATAAATTTCTGAATAGCTTCATGCTGATTAATGGCAACATTTTCCTGAACAAGATCAACTTTATTTTGAAGAATTATTATATGTTGGAGGCGCATAATTTCAACAGCAGCTAAATGTTCAGAAGTCTGAGGTTGGGGACAGCTCTCATTGGCTGCAATTAGAAGTAATGCTCCATCCATAATGGCAGCTCCATTAAGCATGGTAGCCATGAGAATATCATGACCCTGCATCAAAAAACATAGTATAAATGCATACTCGCTAAAATATTAAATGGCTTATAGACAATTAAATTTAATCATACGATGAACCAAAGAACTGACATGATACCAAATGTAGGGGAAATTTTTACACCTTTACACTTTCAATCAATAAATCTTTTGTTGTACTAAAAATGTCCACTCAGAAATGACCAGTGAAGACACAGCAAAGTGGATGAAAATACACAACTAAAGGAAGATAAATTATATATCAAGAAGTTGCAAGATACAGCATGAGATGGCAGGGAAATGCTTAGCCATCTTCACTATGATTACTTTAATGCAGCCAATAGTATGCAACAAAAAATATGGATTCCCTTCTATGAAAATTTGCCTTTTATTTAATGATATGAAAGCAAGTCATTGGCCGAAATCCTTATGCTTAAAGAGGATAGTATCTAAACATAGTTAAGTGAGGACAAACTCAACTTTATGTTGACAAATCGCACAGGCTCAGTACTCAAAACCCAAATCCATCAAATAGACGCAGAGATTTTCAGTCAAAGGGACAATACAATAAGCACCTTCGAAACTTGAAGGGTTCAAGGTGCTAAGATGGGCTTCACCAATGATTCTTTAAATAAAATCAGCCAAATAATAACTTGCTCCCTAAAATAGGAAGAATCTAGGAATTCTTAGACTTCTTCAAAATGCAAGTCGGATCAAATAGGAACTTGAGCTCTCAATGCATGAACAATCAAGCATTGGCAGCACAGCCGAAGCTCCCTACAAACAAAGCAGTAATGATCCACCGAAAGACTTTTTTGACACTTCCATTTTGGTTTTATTCCAGAATCACGATAGCTAAGATATTCTATGGTATATTTATCTCAAAATGCAATTATACAACAAATGTTTATCACCTTGTACATTAACTTAAGAATACGAGCAAGATTGAACAATAGATTGGGAAGTTAGATACTTACAGGACAATCAACAAAAGACACATGTCTCAGCAATTTCATCCTGCAGGTCTCAAAACCAAGGACATCACACATGGGACTGTCTTCTTTTCCACTTCCATATGCCCTGAAAAGATTTCTGTTAGCTCACATGAAACCAGATGAAGCAAAAGAACAATTTCCCCGAAAATTCAAGAGCTTACTTGTAGCACATGGGTCTAGGACAGCGCTCATCTTCACATTTGTAAATCTTCGCATTAGCATACCCAAGCTTAATTGTAATATTACGCTCTAGCTCATTCTTAAAACGAACAGTCTGCAGAATTTAATTAATTGTTATTTTCAAGTAAAATAGAGTTTGACGCCGCGCAAAGGCTTTTTTTTTTAATGAAAAGGTATGAATTTTATTAATGAGTATGAAGAAAGTACAAAGAGAGTGCAAAAGAGAAGACTTCTTCCTTCTAGATATTGAAGGAATGCAATAGATCTAGCAATGAAACTATATGATATAATCATTTTCCTATAACACATACGAAGACTCTTCAAACATCTAGTTTTATATAAGAGATGTGCTCAATTTTCCAGAAAAGCATCTATCATTTCTCTCTAGCCGGATGTTCAAGAAAATGCAGCTAGGTAGTAGGTATTGCATCCCAGTAGAGACTGCTTCCCATATCTGATGACTGATTATACCAACATAAATTTCTACACATAAAAAGCATCTACTGTAAATAATAAGCTCCTGAATAAGGCAAAAGCACCATGAGTTGCATTCTCAAGTAAAACAGACAACTCTTGGAGGAGCAATACCCATCCAGATTATCCTATATGGCCAGTTTTCATGATTTCCTCCCATATTCAGCAACAAATTAATAACATGCCTTGACAGAAAATTCTTTACCTTTCCATAGCAAAGAATCAACCACCCAAATGCAACATGCTCTTAGCGTTTTCAAATATGTTAAAAACATTGTTCTATTTCTAAAAACTGTTGTTACTACCCTTTAAGCGTACATATGGTACTACTAAGAATGCAAGCTGGAAGAGGAAGATTAGATAGAACGAAGGACTTGAAGATCACCATTTCAAACCAATCACTAGGATGAACAAGCCACAAACACAAGAACATCATCAAGGATCTCAAAAGTTGATTCATCTAGCCTAATTTCCCATTACTAAAAGAGGATCCATCTCACGCGGCAATTTAAACTATATGATATACTTTACCATGCTAAATGCAGAAACAGCACATTGAGTTTATCTCTTCACAATGACAGAAACAAAGATAAAAGGAAAATGGAAGAAAATGAGAAACCCTACTAAGTACTAACGAATCGTCTTACCAGAATTTGATGAACTACATAAATGTAGAAAAAGAAACATTACTAACTTGGCAATCAACAATTCAACATCAATCAGTTACACTCGTAATGGTTATCTACAATTAAGAGGTGCTATCACGTTTTATTAAATCGACATATGATTTGTATTTAAATAAGAAGCACATGAAAAGGGACAAGCTCACATCCAACAGGAGACTTATGAACTAAAGGGAAAAACCTTCTACACTTAATTTAAACGTCATTAAAACTCTGAAACAAAGATATACCTGCACACCAGATATAGCTTTTACAACTGTTGACTTTCCATGAGCCACATGGCCAATGGTACCTAGCAAAAGGAATTAAATTCAACACCAACTCAAATAACGTATAAAAGTGTGTCCAGAAAAAGATAGCTAAAAAGGACAAAAATCAGAATATCAATGCACTCCAATATACAGAATAAGGGAATGCAAAGCAGATAAAATGTTCAACAATATTCATTTACCTATGTTTATTGTAGCCTGACGAGAAATCACTTCAGGTGAAAGTGGGTGCAGCTGTGCTACATCCAACTTGCTTAGGTCCTGCTCCATCAGTCCTTTTCTAGACATTTTGGATGCTCTTTGATAATTCAGAGATCAGTAATTTTTGAACCTGGAATTTGGAGCAGGGATAAAGAAAGCCATCCACATAATTCCAGGTGACTTAAGAGAAAAAAACAAGCAGTCTAGTAACAAACTTAAGACATAGAATCACATGTAAGCGACTTTAATCAAGAATGATTGTTTTGTTAGACCAAGAAGAATATCATTCCTTTATATTCCTCAAAGCACTTACAGAAAGTTTTGCTTCTCCCTTATATGGTAGAAAGGGTAGCACCCAGGGTGTGGCCTAGTGGTAAATGAAGTGAGTTGGTAACCCTGAGGTCTCAGGTTCAAATCTTAGCAAGGCAAAAACATTAGGCCAATTCAAGCCTTGATAGACATACTTACCCGGTACCTATGTTATTATGGCCTAGTGGTCAATGAAGTCGGTTGGTAACCATGAGGTCTAAGGTTCAAATCCTAGCGAGGCAAAAACATTAGGACTTCTTCCCATTTATCCAAGCCTTGATAGACAGAGTTACCCGGTACTCGTGTTGGTGAGAGTAGCAGGTACCTTATAGAATTAGTCGATGTGCGCGCAAAAGCTGCTCCGGACACCACGGTTATAAAAAAAATAGAACCTTATCAACAAAAGAGTAATCTCCAAACGACACACTCCAATTGGAGAGCAATCAATCAATAATTTCCAACATCCCGAACATCCAAAGCAGTAATAGGAGGAATCTAAAGAGTCAACAGAGCTTAGTTACAAGTTTTGCCAAACATGCCCAATTGATAGGTGATGGCATGGCAGTGCGACACAGAGACATGCTAGAATTGCAAAGTGCAACATATACTAAGGAAGGTTTTTTTCTTTCTTTCAAACTAAATTAGAGAACAAATAAACCACTCAAAAACAAAAGTTAGAAAAGAGTGTTCATAAGAACCAGTACTAGACCCCCCCCCCCCCCCTACTTTCTCTCTCCTTTCTTTTTGTGTTTCCACCGGGAATAGAAGCAAGCGCAAAATCACAAAACTCTTTCTATTACCCAATGCAATATTGCAAACAAAAGAAAAATTCATTCGCAATTTTAAAGACAAAAATTGTAATTTCTAATGGGAATGCATTGCCGTTGGAGAATTATTTTTTTTTCTTTATTTTTTTGACAGAGAAATCGTCAGGGTCCAACCCTTAGGACCAACCATAGCCTTCAAAACTGGAAATAATGGGCTCGCCCCTCTATTCTTCTTCGGGTAAACAGCAGGCTTAGTTCGCATTGCCCCAGGCTCGAACCTATGACCTAAGTCACAAGTTCTTCAACCTTTGACACTTGAACTAAGCCCTGGGGGCACATTGTTGTTAACAGATCAAAGGCCGTTAACAGATCAAAGCAACCATTACTGCCGCTGATGATTCATTTATTAGACCTCCTTTGCTTCCTAATTCACATCCATTTACAAGAAAAAGTGGAACTCCTTTTGCTGTCCAACTAGCATAGCAAGCCAAAGACAAAGCAACTCACAAAATAAATCAATTAAAGTAAATGTTCCAAACTTTCAATATACAAATTTAACTGATCCCAATAAGCGAGATAGCTTAAGCTTTAGTTTATTACCAATGCAAACACTCCTAAAACCCTAATGTCAAAAATCTCACTTTACTATACTTTATATTCCCACAAACTAATCATTTTCGACGAATTATAATGAAATAAGAACTAGAAAACTAATACTAACATTACATATATGCATCTCAGATATTTGCACTTGTAAATGAATATATACAAATATTACAGCGGTAAAAATAAAATAAAACAAAATTGAATTTCTTGCAAATGAAATCGAAGAAAGAAAAGACCAGCTCCGCCGTATCAGGCGGAAGGACGATTGACTCACCGGAGTGGAGTGATACGGTGTACGGCAGCAGTCGGAATGCAAATGCGCTTGAGAGAAAGGAGAGAGCTAACGCGAGAAGTGTTTTAGCTGATAATATTTACGTTTGAGACCACCAACTTCTTGCTAATTAAATTACAGGAAGACCCCTTGCTTTCTAGTTTTCGTACTTTTTCACTTCTACCACTTTGCTTGATTATCAGACTAGTACTATATTTTGACGAACTATTAGGGGTCCTTTGGTATGGTGGATAAGAATAATGTTGAATAGAACGTATTAGTAATGCTCGTATTAATTACGCTAGTATTAGTTATATTGGCATATTTCTTATTCATTGTTTGGTTTGATGTATTGAAGCATTGCATAATTTCTAAAAGAATTACTTGTTTACAAAAATACCTCCATAATCAGTGCATCACTTTATCTTTTTAAAAGAAAAATATGTTTAGGAATATTTTTATATTAAAAAAATTATTTAGTTTGTCTACCTATATTTTAATATAGAACGGAATATTTATTTATAAAAAAGAAAATACGCTAAGTATTTATTTATCTACTAGGGATATAATTTTATTTCTCACTTTCTTGAATTATTAGGCAAAGAAAGTTTGAATTATAAAAATAAAAGGAAAATAAGTTGATTACAAGTGCATTCCAGTATGTGGTAGTAGAGTACAGATTTATAAATTTAGAATGAAGAAATTGATGGAGTATAGATATAAATAGCGGGAGCAATTTCAATATTAAACTTTACATCAAACTTACATTAATATAATAGCATATTTTGATCAAGCATAAATTTTGAAGGACAATTTTATCTTTAACTAAGCTAATGCATGCATTAAAACCTGTTGCATTGTTAATACCATGGTTTCCTATGCATTGGATAATACCAAATAGGATATATAACTAAAGCTTGCATAACTAATGCATATGTTCAAAAAATGTACCAAATAATGTATTATTAATACATAAAGTTAATGCATGCATTATTTTATCTAACGCGTCCTATCAAACGACTCATTAGTTATATAGAGATTGTAATATAATGATTATTTTTATCAAGTGTTTGGTTTATTATATTAAAAATTGAATATATGGTATATAACCTAAACTTATAATGATTTAAAATTGTATAAATGTTTAGAAAGGAATTTGAGGACCACAAGCATAGTTTTGACATTTTAAATACTTTATCCATTGTATAACTTAATCAGGGTATTGTTATACCATATTTGTCTTGGTATAAAATGGTACAACAATTGGTGTATTAGATTATATCAAGATTTGCTATGCATAATTTAAAAGACAAATCAAACATTGAATAAATTAAAATCAAATCTTATACCATGATTATTTCAATTGTCCATCTAATCAGACGAGTAATGAATGACAAAACAATATATATATATATATATATATATATATATATATATATATATATATATTTCTTTACAAATATATTTATATATAAAATATGGAATCTTTATATAAATAGCCGGATTTTACCATTACTTTCTAGCCAGTATACGTAGATATTAGTTTAAGTGATTAAGTGAACGGCTATTTAAATTAATTATGTGTAGGAGCGGACCTACATGGTATCAAATGGGCTCATATTAACCCGCTTCGTCAGAAAATTATACTGTATGTATAGGTATATTCGATGAGGATTTTTACGTTCCTATATACTATTTGAAACTTTATTACCCTCCCTATTCAAGTTTCAATTTAATTATATAGGCATATACAATTTACCAATTATATACACTTTAGAAATTAAATGAGTATCCCTTTATATTAGGAATTGAATAAATAATCAATTATTTCTCATCCTTATTCTCTCTCCATCTTGCGCTCTCTCTCTCCGTCTCTCTCTCTCTCTCTCTCTCTCTCTCTCTCTCTCTCTCTCTCTCTCGCGCGCGCTCTCTCTCTCTCTCTTCGTCTCTCTTTGTCTCTCAATCTCTCATTCTCTTTTCTTTTCCCCATTTTTCTTCCTCTGATGTCCTCTATTTTTTATCCTTTTATATTGTATATATTTTTAATGGAATTTATCAGTGGATTTCAATCGTTTTACTATATAGTTTTAACTTAGCAATTTCCTTTCATGTTGCACAATTGGTGTTCAAATTGAAATTGTCAATCAAAAAATTTTGAAGGTGTTTAACTCTGCACCATTGACTGCCATTAAAAAACTTTGAAGCTTTGAATTCGAATTTGGATTTTTAAAAATTATTATTTGTTTGGATTGAGTATTATTGCAAACAATTGAGAATATTGTTTGGAGTTTATATCTCAATTTTGAGGGTGTTTGGTGAAGATTAGACTTAATTTTGGCTGAATTTCAGATTGAAACTCGAAGAAGAAGAACACATGACATATAATATACTTACGAAATTGTAGTAAAGCTATAGAATAATTGTATGTAAATTGTATTCTGTTGTAGTTATATATATTTTCTTATTTGAATGTTGTATGAAAGTTGAAAAATAGTTGTATAATGTATGAATCATCGTATAAAATTTGTATTTAAGTTATCAATACAATCTTTTTACATAAAGTTATTGATATGTATCAAAATTATATTAAGAGAGAAAGTTTTGATTGGAATTTTAGAGAGGAAGAAACACACACCACATACAAAATATATACAAATTAGATACAAAATATACAAAAAGACATATTATATAGAATTTGTATAAAAATTGTATTTAAGTTGTATTATGTTGTAGATGTATTTTAACTGGGTAAAAATAATGTATGAAAATTGTAGATAAGTTGTAAATAAGTGTATACTATATAATTAGTTGTATGAAATTTATTTTTAGTATGTATGCTGTTGTAGATATATTAATTTGTATTAAATTTGTACGAAATTTATTTTTAAATTTGTATGTTGTTGTACCATCAAATTGTATAATATTAATTGTAAGTATGATGTATCCATTTGAGTGCTGATTTAAATAAGTTTCATTAATTTGTGATAGATTAGTATATTGGGTAAGTTAACCAATCAAGTGAAGCACAATACTTTATTAGCCCCGCACGATAGTTATTAACCTCGTAAAATCTTTGGACAAATTTTGATACATATCAACAACTTTATGTAAAAAGATAGTATTGATAACTTAAATACAAATTTTATACAACGATTCATACATTATACAACTATTTTTCAACTTTCATACAACATTCAAATAAAAAAATATACATAACTACAACATAATATAATTTACATACAATTATACTACAACTTTACTACAATTTCGTAAGTAAATGGTATATCATGTGTTCTTCTTCTTCTTCGTCGAGTTTCAATCTAAAATTCAGCCAAAATCAAGTCTAATCTTCACCAAATACCCTCAAAATTGAGATATAAACTCCAAACAATATTTTTAATTGTTTACAATAACACCTAATCCAAACAAATAATGGTTTTTGAAAATCCAAAAACTCTTTTCTGCTCATCGTCGAGGAGGATTTTCATCCAACTCATTTCATCCAACTTTGGACAGTAGTACAATGCTTCAACAGAGTCATTCTATGGAAAAGCCAATCACCTTCAAAGAGTTCAATACCAAATTTAATTTGTGACTAGTTCAGGCATTTTGTAGCCAAAGTTTATCGTTCCGAGGCTCATAACCCACTTTATGTTCAAGCCAATCTTGCCAATCACTCAAACTATTCCAACATCTCAGTACGATCTAGGATTGTATACTTCGGACCTACACTTTTTCGATGACGGGAGCTGCTATTGCCACCATCAGATACTCAAACGTGATTAACACCATTGTTCCCTTTAGTTATGCCTTTTTCCAAGCAAACAATCCCCTAATTTAAGGCACTAATAATGGAATGAGAGCATTTTAAGGTGGAATGTAAATAATTTGTAAGTAATTCTTGTTTAGGGCGGGTAATATACAAAATTAAAATAATTTTAGTAAATAAGTTTCAAATATCGTACATGATGGGAAAAATCCCTATTCGATTTACATTTGAGAAAAATATCATTATTATATAATGCACAGCCCATGGGCTAAGTTGGTGACCAGGTTCGAATCCATTTGGCATATCATTTGAAAGCTTTTACTATGTATACCTGCACCATTTTATTCTTTTCTTACGTACATAATTTAGGAAAGAGAACTACACCATTTTATTTTTTAACAGAATTTAAAATCCAGGAAGGCATAAAACTATAAATTAATATTCTCCAATCTCCAAAACCCCTTACCATCTCTCTTGCTGAATCCTTTCACCCGTAAAAAATTCAACTTCAAAGATCCACTAGTTTAGATTACAAATAATATGTTCCCACCGTTTTTCTCAATTAATTAATTTTTTTTTTGTTGACTTATTGCATATTTACTTTTTTATATGAACCTGAAAAGATTGTGGTGGGATGTTAAGTAATCCTACATTCTTAACCAGATGTCTCAAGTTCGAGTCCTCAAAATGAAGTTGGTACAAAATAATTTACCCTCCAAAGTGGAATTTTTCGACGCGAATCCTGATTAGTCGAGTCCCAAAACTAATGTCATGCACCGAATGAAAAAATAAAAAATAAAAAATAAATTCATATGTTAAACCTGCTTGGTGAAACTACTGAGTCCGCCACAGAATGTATGTGTGATTGGATTGATCCAATGCTTGTGTAGATTCCACCAAAGTCTAATACTTAGTAAATTTATTTTCAAATTTAATTTACATTTCACATCAATGCTACTAGTAAGTATGATATTCCTTCGTGAATTTAAGGAATGTCAAAGTATAGGTCCTTCTAATGAGAAATGCCAAAGCATATGAGAGATTTATAAGGAATGTCTAAGTATATTTCCTACCAATGAGAAAGTCCAAAGAATGTTAGTTCCTTAAAATACAAAATCAACGATGATGTTTGGCGATAGAATCACTACTAGAAATTGCCCTATTTTCGTTGGAAAAGACCGATCGAAGTCCATCGAAAAAGGCCTATTTCCGACCGAAAATAAGCCAAAACGCGAAGGACGTTAAATCGCTGGTCGGTAAGAGCCACCGACCAATTTCGGTCGAAATTCCGACCGATTTCTGTCAGAATTTTCGACCAATTTCTGTTGGTCTAGTCAATGTCCCAACCTCTAACACACGAGACGTCGGTCGTTTTTTTATTTAAATAAAAATAATTATATCAATTCCGAACGAGAGTGGTCGGTAAATTAATTTAACATTATAATATAAAAAATACTAACCGACCGACTTCGGTCGGAAATTAAATAATCCATAAAAATATAATTTAAATATTCCGTCCGAAGTCGGTCAGAAATTTGGATAATCCTGAAAAAATTATGAACATGCCGACCGACTTCGGTTAGAAATTAATAATTTTTGAAAAAAATTTCTCAACATTTGCTATTGAAGTCGGTCGGTAATTAACAATTTAATTTTTTTAATATACCGACCGATTTTGGTCGATTTTCTGGAAATAATCTAGGCAAAAACAACCTATTTTATAGTTGCACACGCCTACCTAAACAAGAAAACAGGACGAAACACCTAATTTTAATATCAAAATGCTTTCAATTATCCAAAACTACGTTCAATTAACCAAAAGTACTTTCAATCCACCAAAACACATTCAAACTACAATAAAACTACAATCAAAACTCCTAATACGACAATAATCAAAGCAAAACATTCAACAAACTAAGATATTCAACAAGAACTAAAACAACTCAATAAATTATTTCCAATACAAACTCTCAAAAAGTGATTTGTATTCCTTCTCCTCCACTACTCGAACCTTCATCGTCAGCACGTGAAGGAGGAGCACCATCGGGCGATGACTCACGAGATCTGGGCAATGGAAAAGCTTTCGTAGAAAGGATAGTTGTTAATTGAGCTTGAAGAACTTCATATCGTTTATCATTTAACTTCTCTCAGACTGTCACGACCCAGAATTCTCACCCTCGGGATCGTGATGGCACCTAACATTTTACTTGCTAGGCAAGACAACGTTAACTATACTTATTAACTATTTTTAACAATTCAAATCAAATGATAACAATAAAATCGAATAGTCTGAAATAAAGTGATAAATTAATAAATGACGTAATCCAATACAATCCCAGAAACTGGTGTCACGAATACATGAGCATCTAAAGTACTACAAATAATAGTCTGAATAAAACAAAACTGTTTGGAATAAAATAAACATCAAAGAGGACATAGAAGTGGACTTCAAGGTTGCGGATGTCGTGCACCTATACCTCAAGTCTCCACAGATAACTGAATTCGAGCAATCTCACTCAGCGCTGATGGGACCAACTGATAAGTTGTACGACCGCAGAACCTCCCGAGGGGTATTTTTGTCAGCAAATTTTGGGCCACTACAAATAGACGAGTTTCCCAATTTTAGGTCAAGTTTCGAAGTTTGAGCTGTTGTAGCCGTACATTTTGCCATTTTAGGAAGTTTGTGACTATTTTAGTGTTTAAACATTATATTTTATCATTTTAATCTTAGATTATGAGTTTAATTAACATTTATTCTTTATTTTCTTCAATTTCCACTATGAGTAGCTAGATTCTTACTAGGGTTGTGACCCTACCCTAGTGTTTAAATCTTATGGGTACTTAATTTAATGCTTGTTTATGATTGGGTATTGATTATTTAGCTTAGCTTATGCTTTAATTTTAGAATTCATGGTTGCAAACATTGATTCGTTTTTTGACTTGATCTCTACTTGAGAAAGATGGACCTAATCTAGGATAACTTGGCTAATAAGGAATTGGGCTAATTGAGGGTTTGATTAGCCTAATTAAAGGGTTCAAACTAGAGATAGTGATAACCCGACTTGAGCTCATATCAACTATTTTGTTTGATACCCATTTGAACTTGAGAAAGCCAAATGGATAAAATACTCTTTGACCGAGAGGTATTGAATGGGTAACATAGAGTTGAGAGGTATAATACATCCCAATCAACAAAATAAATATTAATGTATTTAACCCATTAGGCTAACACCTAGGTTATGGTCACATCCCTAGGCTTTGTAACTATTTGAAAAAATACCAAAAATAACCATTTGCTTCTAGTTTCTTTTCTTCGCTTATAATTGCTAGAGTAAAATTAGAATTAGAAATCAAAGCTTTTTGTGGAAGTGCAATTTAGTTATTCCATTCGCTTTCGACAAGTGTATACCCCTAACACCCCTAGTAACTCCCTGTGGAAATCGAACCCGATTCTTGTTGGGTACTATTCTTCCAACGACTGTTTTCACTCACTATTGAGCGTGGATCACCAATTCCGGTATCTGCATAAGAAGTGCAGAGTGTAGTATGAGTACAACCGACCCCATGTACTCTGTAAGTGCCGAACCTAATCTCGATGAAGTAGTGACGATGCTAAAGCGGGTCACTTACAATAACCTGTATGCAATAATAATAATAATAATAATAATAATAATAATAATAATAATAATAATAATAATAATAATAATAATAATAATAATAATAATAATAATAATAATAATAATAATAATAATAATAATAATAATAATAATAATAATAATAATAATAATAACAGAAAAAAGTAAGGCCGGTAAATCATATAACTCATGAAAACGAACTTGAAATCTAACTACCAGAGAGCCCAGGATAACAAGTCTCATAAACTCATCTCAAAATACCGAGGCAAATCCAATAATCACAAACAAATACCACATATACAATCTGTTGCAGCGCGCATCCCGATCTCACCATATCATCATATGTCAATATCATAATCCGTCCTTATTCCACCATTTCAATTCATTATCTTACAATTTTTGTTGCGGCATGCAACCCGCTCCCCAAATAATTTCAATCAACATAAACAATTCAACAACCAAAATTTACAAGAATTTCTACATCAAGAGGGTAAATGTACAAGGCAACAAAGAATCACATAATAATCAAGAATCTCTAACAACTTGAAGTCTCAACTTTACCAATTCATCGGTATCTATCAATTATACCACTCATACAAGGGAAACCACATTATAGAAGGCAACAAATATCACAAAACAATAAGGCAAGAAAAGCATATGACAATTTAGACATGCAAGTAAAGCAAATAGAGACAAGTAGCAAATAAGTATGGAGTCATGGAAGGAACGAACAATTTAATACTAGAATATTTAAATGACAAGTGACAATTATGACATAGAAGTCAAACAAAGCATGTAACAATTAACGCATGAAGAAAGACATATCATGAAATAAACGAAAACATGGAAACAAGTATCATGACGGCATATATACACTCGTCACCTTACATATACGTCGTTTTTCCACATAATTCACATAATACATTGTTCATGGTTCCCTAATTCCCTCAAGTCATGGTTAGACCCAACACTTACCTCACTCCGCAATTCAAGCAATCAATCAACCACAACCTTGCCTTTTGAACAAGCCTCCAAACCAACCAGATATAGCAAATTATCGATCAAATGATTCAAAATAAGCTTTAGAAACTATCCATTAATGAAAGATGTTCAATTTTGATCATTTTTTGAAAAAATCAACAAAAGTCAACATCGGACCCGCTTGGTCAAATCTGAGGTTCGGACCAAAACCCGATTACCCATTCACCCCCGAGCCCGGTTATGTGATTTGTTTCGAAATCCGACCTCAATTTGAGGTCTAAATCTTAATTTTACAAAAATCCTCATTTCTACCCAAATTCCTAATTTCTACCGTCGAAATCCTAAATTGGATGTTGAAATCTCATGAAAAGTAATGGGTAATTAAAATAAAATGGATTAGAGTCACCTACCAATGAATTTGGAAAGAAAAGTCTCTTGGAAAATTGCCTCTAGAGTGTTTAGGGTTGAGAAATGGTGTAAAATGAGCTAAGTCTCATTTTCCCCTCTTTTACCCACATGCAGATGTCGCAATTGCGATGTCTTGTTCGCAATTGTGAACATCGCAAATGCGACATTTAGATCATAAATGTGAAAATTCCACCATTGCAAATGCGACCAGAAATATCACAATTGCGAAGCAGACTCAAGTGGTTAGTGATCGCAAATACGATTATAACGACCCGATCGGTCGTTTGAGAATTAGTGTTACGTTCGGTGGATTAAGGTCTCCAGTAGCTCTGTATTGTGTATCATGACTTGCATGTGTGGCTGGGTTCGATTTTCGGATGATTGAGGATTGATTTGGAAGAATGATTCTTGTTTTAGAAGCTTAAGTGGCCAGAGTTGACCGGAGTTTGTATTTTGTGTAGACGACTCCGAAATGGTATTTTGATGATTCTAATAGTTTCGTACGGTGATTTTGAACTTAGGCATATGTCCGGATTTGGAGGTCCGTAGGTTGATTTGATGCATTTGAGCGAATGTTGAAAAGTTAAAGGTTTTGAAAGTTGTGAGGTTTGATCGAGAGTTGACTTTGTTGATATCGGGTTTGGATTATGATTCCGGGAGTTGTTATAGCTCCATTGTGTCATTTGGAACTTCCATGCAAAATTTGAGCTCATTCGGAATTGGTTTGTTATGTTTCGGCATTAGTTTTAGAAGTTGGAAGCTCATTAGTTCATTAGGCTTGAATCGATGTGCGATTCGTGGTTTTGATGTTATTCGATGTGATTTGAGGCTTCGAGTGAGTTTGCATTATGTTATGGAACTTGTTGGTATGTTCGGACGGGGTCTTGGGGGCCTCAGGTTTGTTTCGGATAGGCTACGGGCCATTTTTTCATGCTTTAGAGTTGCTGGTTTCTGGAAAGTCTGTTGTCCTTCGCGATCGCGAAGACCAAGCCGCGATCACGAATTTATTCTAGGAGCTCAGGGATTTTGTTCATCGCGGACGCGATTGTGGCCACGCATTCGAGATGCTTTAGCTGTCTATTGTCTGCGTTTGCATTCTTAACTCCGCATTGGCGTAATGAAGCTGGGGACTGGTGGACTTTTACCCCTCATGTTCGCAGTAGTCAATACGCATTCGTGAAGCTTATTATCATTGTTCATCACGTTCGCGAGGTGTGTGCCGCGAACGCGAAGCTTTATTTTCACTGGGCAGCATTTTGTTCTTCGCGATCGCGAAGGTTGTTCTACGATCTCTTAAGAGAAATCATTGGGCAAAATATAAGTACTCTATTTTGAGGGCTTTTGATATTTTATCACTTTTTGAGTTAGAGAGCTCGGATTTGGGCAATTTTGGAGAGGACTTTCACGTGTTGGATTGAGGTAAGTGTTCTTTACCCGGATTTGATTATATTTCATGATTCCATCTTTGTTTTTATTATTAAATTAGTGATTTGAATTGGAAAAATTAAGGACTTTTGTATAAACTTTCTAAAATGTAAATATAATGATTTGAAGGACGATTTGATGTCAGAATAGGATAATTTTGGTATGATTGGACTCGTATCAGAATGGGTATTCGGATTTTTTGAGTTTTGTTGGGTTCCGAGGTGTGGGCTTGGGTTTTTTTGGGTTGAATTTTTAGTCTTCATTAAAAATCAAAGCTTTATTATCCGGAATTATTTCCTATGATTTTTATTTATGATATTAAGTTATTTTGGCTAGATTTGAGCCGTCCGGAGATTGTTTCACACGAGAAGGTCATTTTAGAGTATTGATTTGGCTTATATAAGGTAAGTATCTTGCCTAACTTTGTGTGGGGGAACTAACCCTTAGGATTTGAGTTGTTGTGCTATTTGTGTTATGTGATAGCCGTGTATGCGAGATAATGAGTGCGTACTCGGGCTTATATGTGGAAATTGACCGGTTTAGATTCTTAGGCTTCTTTCATATACTTGTTTGAAATTGTTAACACATGTCATATCCTTTACTTGTCAAATTTACTATTATATGCTTTATTTGAAGTTGTTACCTCTTTTTTATTATTATGTGACTTCCTTTATTGTTGAATTATTCTTAAATGAAAATATTGTTACATGATACCCTTTTATTGCTAGGTTATTCTCATACATTTAGATGTAGTTGCTAGTTCGTTCCGTCTCTTTCATTGTTAGCCTATTTCATACACTAGAATCCAAAGAAATTCCTTAATTATCGAGTTTATCCTTAAGCAATTAATTGAAGTTGAAGTTATTGAAAGTCAATAATCTATATTAGTTAAAGTTGTGTTTAAAGGGGTTGTTGTTCATTGTTGAGTTACTTTCCCATCATTTTGTTGTTATTGAGATTCTATACACATTGTATTTGAGCCATGGGCTATTTGTTATGGAAATATTGATATTGTCGGTTCTTTTGAAAAGGTTGTAGCCTATGGGCACTTGTGGTACGAGTTGATATGTCATGTTGTTATGATGTTAGCACATGCGAATTGTTGTGTGGATTGGTTGTTGTTATGCGGGGCATAACGGTGACGTCTTACTATTGTTGATTGTGCAGAGTGATACGAGTGGCTATTATGTTATTATCCGGACGGAGCGATAAGGGTCGCTATTATGCGGAGTGATACGGGTGGCTATAATAGTGATACGGGTATCTATCGGAGAGATAGTAGTGGCTAGTGATATCCTCAGGGCAGAGTGATACGTGTGGCTATCAGAGAGATAATGGTGGCAATGTCAGGGATGATGTGTGATGACCTGGGGACATTATGTTGCCGATATCCGTGTGATAGTGTAATTCTCCTTATGTATGTTATACACCTTACATGACTTGTTGTGTAGATTCAAATGAGCTTCTCGATGTCTTTGATGTTACTTGTTGACTTGGGTTGTACTAGTATACTCGTACAAGCATACACCGTAGCATGCCACTTATGCTAGTTCAAGAGTATGAAACTTAACATTTATTGATCATGCCCATGTATTCTTGTATTGTCTGATTTCATGTTGATATTAAGCTTGTGATCACGCCAGGCGAATTGTGATATTGAGCCTGTGACCATGCCGGGCGAATTGTTATATTGAGCATGTGACCATACCGGGCGTATTGTGATAGTGAGCCTGTGACCACGCCGGGCGAATTGTGATTGTGAGCCTGTGATCATGCCAGGCGGATTGAGATATTGGCACGTGAGTTATCCGTGCATTTGTGATTAGAATTTGGGCATAAGGTGCCCTGACCATATGATTGTGGGTTGAGACTCGTGACTTGTGATTATGAGATGAGGTTTCTCGGGGTAATTTCGTTGCGAGACTTGTGTTAGAATGGCTTGATTAATTGGTTGTCATTTGTTTTCCTTATTTGGTTTCAATAGTACTTTCACGATATTCTTATTACTTTACTGTTTATATCACATGCCATTTACTGATTCCTGCTTTCATTATTAGCTTTATACTTCTATACTGCACAGGTTATTTTGACAAGTAGGTGTCTTGACTTGTACCTCATCATAACTCCACCGAGGTTAATCTTGATACTTACTAGGTACCGACCGCGGTGTACTCATACTACACTTCTACATATTTTTGTGCAGATCCAAGTATTGGAGATACCGAACTCAGGCAAAGCTAGCTTATTGATAGTGATGGTTTAAGGTAGAGCTACTTGGTTGTTGCAGTCCCTTAGAGTCTTTTCCTTCCATTGTACTGTCAGCTTGTTATTTGAACAGTATTATATTACGATCTTTGAGGTCTTTTCATGTATTCAGCTAGAGTTCGTGACTTTGTATTACGTAGACTTGGGAGGTTGTTATGATTATTTCCACGTAATCTTATTTCGGTTTTGTTTTGGTATTCATATTAAACTCTGTTTTAAATTATCATTGTTAAATTGGCTTGGTTGTGGTAAGTAATCGGCTTACCTAGTCTTAGAGACTAGGTGCCATCACGATGCCTGTGGTGGGATTTTTGGTCGTGACAAGTTGGTATCAAAGCTCTAGGTTCATAGGTTCTACGAGTCACGAGCAAGTTTAATAGAGTCTTGCGGATCGGAACGGAGACATCTATACTTATCTTCGAGAGGCTACGAAACTATTAGGAAAATTCCACATCTTTCATTCTTGTCATACGAATTTGTTGATTTTGAAGTTTGAGCCTTTGTATCTCTATTCTCTCACAGATGGTGAGGACGCGCGCTACTAGATCAACTGAGCAGACACTCGTGCTCCCTGCTAGAGCCGCGAGAGGCCGGGGTCGAGGTAGAGGACGGGGAGAGGCAAGTGCCGCAACTAGAGAACCTGCCAGAGCAGCAGGTAAGGAGCCGTCGGTAGCTCTAATTGGAGGACATGCACCGGAGGCGCCTGCTATTACCCCCAGACTTCAGGAGACTTTAGGATAGTGCTTGAGCATGTTTGGTACATTGGCTCAGTCGAGATTGATCTCCGTTGCACCAGCTACTTTATAGATTGGGGGAGGACCTCAGACTCCCACCGCCCGTACTCCAGAGTAACAGGCTCATGTTGGTCATACTCCGGGTGTGGTGCCGGTACAACCTATTTTTCTGGTTCAACCTGAGGTCAGGCCAGGGGCATCAGAGGAGGAGCAAATGATGTTTGAGAGGTTCAAGAGGTATGGTCCACCTACTTTCAATGCCACAGTTACCAAGGACGCATAAGGTTTTCTAGAGAAGTGTCACCGTATTCTCTGCACCATGGGTATTGTAGAGGTAAGTGGAGTTGCTTTTACTACATTTCAGCTGTCGGGAGCAGCATATCAATGGTGGCAGGTTTATGAGGAGGGTAGGCCATCTGATGCAACACCACTCACTCGGGCTCAGTTTTCAGAGATGTTTTTGAGGAAGTTTGTTCCTAAATCCTCCAGGATGCGTGGCGCACCGAGTTCGAGCATCTACGTCAGGGCACTATGACGGTGTCGGAGTACGCCATTAGGTTGAGTGAGTTATACCCTCATGCACCTACTTTGGTTCCTACTGTTAGAGAGCAAGTTCGCAGATTTATTGAGGGGCTCAGTTATGGTCTTAGATTCAACATGGCTTGGGAGTTAGAGACTGATACTCAATTTCAGCAAGTTGTGGAGATTGCCAGGAGGTTAGAGTGTATTCGGGGTGAGGAGAGGGAGGATTAGGAGGCCAAGAGGTCTCAAGGTTCTAGAGGATTCAATGGATTCTACTCTTCAACTATGACCCATCACAGCGGAGGCTCGGGTAGTCGGCCAATCCAATCTGCACTTCAGACTACTCGTGATGCTCTAGTTGGTCATGGACCTCAAGGTACTCATATGGGGCAGTCATCTTTTGTTGCACCACTTGAACGGGGTTACTACAACAGTTATTCTAGTTATTCGGCACAGATTCAGTACCAGCAGCCACCCCCGTAGAAGGGTTGTTATGAGTGTGGCGATACTCGGCATATCATGAGAGATTGTCCCAGACTTGGGAGAGGTGGATTTCATCAGAGCACTCATGTTATGGGCTCTATTCTAGTTACTACTCCACCTGCACTGCCAAAAGGGGTGGAGGACAAGTGGGTAGAGGGTGCCCTAGAGGGGGAGGCCAGGCCTGTTGATATGATTTACATGGTGGGGCTGAGGCTGCTGCACCAGATAGTGTCGTTATATGTATGATTTCGATTTGTTAAATAGGAGCATCATTCCTTTTTTGATCCAGTCCTATTTTATCGGAGTGAGTCCTCCTATCTTGCTTCATATATGGGTGTATTTCGTGATTCTTGTACTCTGCTTATGTGTTACCTCTGTTGTGAGATTCTATAGTGGTAGCCCATGTCTATCATCTTGGTTTGTTCACTATTAAGAGCTGTGAGATTAGAATGAACTTTCTATGACTCATTACAGTCGGTTTTGATGTGATTTCTCGATAGTTTGGTTATGATTTGTGATTTAGGTGTTCTGCCGGTATGGAAAGTCTGTTGCGTGTTGCGATTTGGTTTCATGGAATTGAGTTAGTGAAAGGTTTCGGTTGGTGTGATGTGTATTCTACTTGTGATTCAGAGCTGAGGATGAGACCCTTGCATTTTCGTGTTGTTTGATATGTATGAACCGGGCTACGTGCCGCGGTGGAGTTATATTAGAATGAGATCCTTGTGAGTAGTTCATATATTTTGATTCTCCATTATGGAATGGATTCGTAGTATGGTACTGATAGGAGGTTGTGTCTGTTAGACTTGTTTGATGGTTCTTTCATGTGTTTCTCTTTTCATATTCAGTCATATTCGCGTTGTGATTATTGGGTTTATCTTGGCGAGGTATTTGCCTAGGTGGTGTTGGGTGTGATTTGTGGATTTGGATGAGCGGTTATGAGATCTTCATTTTTCTTGCATTGTTGTCATTGTGTGAAGTTTGAGGCAAAATTTAAGTTGGTATGAGGTTATTTGCCGGTGCTGGATTTGATTATGGGCAGCGATTATGGTCAGAGATATTACTATGGGCATACATGCGATGTATTACATTATGTGTTCATACCTTATGGGTGTATGCATGAGCCGTGACAACTGGTTGAGGTTTATACAGTGTGTTAATGTGGGAATTGGGTCTTTGGGAAATGATCGAATAGTGAAACATTTGGTTCCAAGGATTATCGGTGTGGGTGGAAGGAATAATCTTCAGTTGAGATGGTGTTGTCGGTCTTATGTGGATTGGGGTGACGTGGGATCACCCGTGAGTATATGTACGATGAGTTTATTTAGTGATTTCATGGCTTCAGAATGGTTCTTGGCACGTTCGAGGACGAACATTTGTTTAAGAGGGGGAGAATGTAATGACCCGACCGGTCGTTTTGAGAATTAGCATTCCGTTCGACAGCTTAAGGTCTCGAGTAGCTCCGTATTATGTATCGTGACTTGCGTGCGTGGTCGGGTTCGATTTTTGGATGATTTGGGATTGTTTTGGAAGAATAATTCTTGTTTTAGAAGCTTAAGTGGCTAGAGTTGAATAGAGTTTGACTTTTGTGTAGACAACTCTAGAATGGTGTTTGATGATTCCAGTAGATTCGTATGGTGATTTTGGACTTAGGCGTCTGTCCGGATTTGGATTTGGAGGTCTGTAGGTTGATTTGATGCATTTTGGCGAAAGTTGAAAAGTTAAAGATTTGGAAGGTTGTGAGGTTTGACCGGGAGTTGACTTTGATGATATCGGGTTTGGATTATGATTTCGGGAGTTGGTATAGCTCCGTTGTGTCATTTGAAACTTGCATGCAAAATTGGAGCTTATTCGGAATTGGTTTGTTATGTTTCGGCGTTAGTTTTAGACGTTGGAAGCTCATTAGTTCATTAGGCGTGAATCGATGTGCGATTCATGGTTTTGGTGTTGTTCGATGTGATTTGAGGCTTCGAACGAGTTCGTATTGTGTTATGGAACTTTTTGGTATGTTCAGACGAGGTCCCGAGGGTCTCGACTGTGTTTCGGATGGGCTACGGGCCATTTCTTCATGCTTTAGAGTTGCTAGTTTCTGATGTGTCTATTGTCCTTCGCGATCGCAAAGACCAAGCCACACTCGCGAATTGATTCTGGGAGCTCATGGATTTTGTTCATCGCGGACGCGATTGTGGCCACACGTTCGCGATGTTTTAGCTGTCTGTTGTCTGCGTTCACATCCTTAACTCCGGGTTCGCGTAATGGAGCTGGGGGCTGTTGGACTTTTACCCCTCATGTTCGCGATAGTCTATAAATGTTCATGAAGCCTATTGTCATTGTTCATCGCATTCGCGAGGTGTGTACCGCGAACGCGAAGCTTTATTTTCACTGGCAGTATTTTGTTCTTTGTTATTGTAAGAGAAATCACTGGCAGAATATAAGTTCTCTATTTTGAGGGCTTTTGATATTTTATCACTTTTTGAGTTAGAGAGCTCAGATTTTGGCGATTTTGGAGGGAATTTTCACATGTTGGATTGGGGTAATTGTTCTTTACCCGCATTTGATTATATTTCATGACTCCATCTTTGTTTTTATCATTGAATTAGTGATTTGAATTGGAGAATTTGAGGATTTTTGTAAAAACTTTCTAAAATGTAAAAATGACGATTTGATGTCGGAATTGGATAATTTTGGTATGGTTGACTCGTATCGGAATGGAAGCTCGAATTTTGTGAGTTTTGTCGGGTTTCAAGGTGCGGGTCCGGGGTTGACTTTTTGGTTTCACTTTTGAGTTGTCATTAAAGATCGAAGCTTTATTATCTGATGTTATAACATATGGTTTTTATTTATGATATTAAGTTATTTTGGCTTGATTTGAGTCGTTCGGAGATTGTTTCACACGAGAAGGTTATTTTAGAGTATTGATTTGGATTCTTTGAGGTAAGCATCTTTCCTAACTTTGTGTGGGGGAACTACCCCTTAAGATTTGAGTTGTTGTGCTATTTGTGTTATGTGAAAGCCGTGTATGCGAGGTGACGAGTGCGTATTGGGCTTATATGTGGAAATTGATCAGTTTAGATTCTTAGGCTTCTTTCATATATTTGTTTGAAATTGTTAGCACATGTCATATCCTTCCCTTGTCAAATTTTCTCTTATATGCTACATTGGAAGTTGTTACCTCTTTATCATTATGTGACTTCCTTTATTGTTGAATTATTCTTAAATGAAATACTTGTTACTTGATACCCTTTTGTTGCCGGGTTATTCTCATGCATTTAGACATAGTTGCTAGTCCGTGCCATCTTTTTCATTATTAGCTTATTTCATACACTAGAATCCGAAGTTTGTCATTTCATAGAAACACTTTCATTATCGAGTTTTTCCTCAAGCAATTAATTGAGCTTGAAGTTATTGAAAGTCATTAATCTATTTTACTTGAAGATGCGTTTAAAGGGGGTGTTGTTCATTGTTGAGTTACTTTCCCGTCATTTTGTTGTTATTGAGATTCTATACACATTGTGTTTGAGCCGTGGCCTATTTTGTGTGTGGAAATATTAATATTGTTGGTTCTTTTAGAAAGGTTGTGCCTATGGGCACTTGTGGTACGAGTTGATATGTCGTGTTGTTGTGATGTTAGCACATGCGAATTGTTGTGTGGATTGGTTGTTGTTATGTGGGGCATAAGGGTGGCATCTCACTAATGTTGATTGTGCGGAGTGATACAGGTGGCTATTGTGTTATTATCCAGGCGAAGCGATAAGGATGGCTATTATGCGGCGGGTGGCTATCGGAGTGATACAGGTGGCTATCGAAGTGATATGGATGGCTAATGATATTTTAAGGGCGGAGTGATACGGGTGGCTAATGATATTGTCAAGGCAGAGTGATATGGGTGGCTATCCGAGTGATATGGGTGGCCAATGATTTTGTCAGGGCGGAGTGATACTAGTGGCTATTGGAGATATAAGGGTGGAAATATCAGGGATAATATATGATGGCCTGGGGACATTATGTTGACGATATTTGTGTGATAGTGTGATTCTCCTTGTGTATGTCATAAACCTTACGTGACTTGTTGTGTTGATTTCAATGAGTTACTCGATGTCTTTGATATTACTCGTTGACTGGGGTTGTACTAGTACACTCGCACAAGCATACACCGTAGCATGCCACTTATACTAGTTCAAGAGTATGAAACTTAACATTTATTGATCATGCCTATGTATTCTTGTATTGTCTGCTTTCATGTTGATATTGAGCCTATAATCATGTCGGGTGAATTGTGATATTGAGCATGTGACCGTGCCGGACGAATTGTGATATTAAGCCTATGACCATGCCGGGAGGATTGTGATAGCGAGCCTGTGACGACGCCAGGTGGATTGTGATTATGCGCCTGTGATCATGCCAGACGGATTGAGATATTGGCGCGTGAGTTGTCAGTGCGGTTGTGATTAGAATGTGGGCACAAGGTGCCGTGAGCATATGATTGAGGGTTGAGATTCGTGACTTGTGATTATGGGATGAGGTGTCTCGGAGTAAATTCGTTACGAGACTTGTGTTAGAACGACTTGATTAATTTGTTGTCATTTGTTTTCCTTATTTGGTTTCAATAGTACTTTCACGGTGTTCTTATTACTTTATTGTTTATATCACATGTTGATTCTTGTTGCCATTTACCGATTCCTGCTTTCATTATTAGCTTTATACTGCTATACTGCATAGGTTATTTTGACTAGTAGGTGTCTTGACTTGTACCTCGTCACTATTCCATCGAGGTTAGTATTGATACTTACTGGGTATCGACCGTGGTGTACTCATACTACACCTTTGCATATTTCTTTGCAGATGCAGGTATTGGAGATACCGAACTCAGGCAGAGTTAGCTTATTGATCACGAGGATTCAAGGTAGAGTTTCTTGATCGTCGCAGTCCCCTGGAGTCCTTTCCTTTCATTGTATTGTCAGCTTGTTATTGGAACAATATCGTATTACGATCTTTGAGGTTTTTCCATGTGTTCATCTGGAGTTCGTGACTCTGCATTACCTAGTCTTGGGAGGTTGTTATGATTATTGCCGCGTAGGCTTATTTTGCTTTTATTTTGGTTTTCATATTAAACTCTGTTTTAAATTATCACTGTTAAACTAGCTTAATTGTGGTAAGTAATCGGCTTACCTAGTCTTAGAGACTAGGTGCCATCACGGCACCTGTGGTGAGATTTTGGGTCGTGACAACGAGCACTTCCTTCGCAAAAGCGAAAGGCCACAGTTTGCAAAAGCAACCAAATTCTCGCAAATGCGAGATTCACCCCGCCCAGCCCATGCTCTCAAATACGAACATTTCTTCGCAAAAGTGAGGCTCGCAATTGCGAGCCAGACCTTGCAAATGCGAGATCTGCAATAGAGCACCAAAACTAGTATTGCTCCACCAATGTTCACACTAACCAAACTCATCTGAAACACGTCTGAAACTCACACGAGCCCCTCGGGCTCCAAACCAAACATGCACACAAGTGTAATAACATAATACGAACTTGTTCGTGCAATCAAATCACCAAAATAACATCTAAATCTACAAATCAACCCTCAAAACAAATGAAAATTCAAAGTAAACTCAAGAACAACTAGAATCACATCTAAGTGTCTGAATCGCAAAATGAGTCAAATCAATTTAGGAACCTCTAATTTTAATTCCGGGCATACACCCAAGTCCAAAATTACGATACGGACCTATCCAAATCGTCAAAACACCAATCCGAGGTCGTTTTCACAAAATATTGACTGTGGTCAACTCAAGTTGTTTTTAAAGCCAAAAATTATGTTTTTTTCAAATTTTCACATAAAAGCGACACGGACCATGCACACAAACTAAGAAACATCAATAGAAGATAACAGAGGTCTCAGAACATGAAATTAAGGGCTAATACTTAAATGACCTATCAGGTCATCACATTCTCCATATCTAAAACAAACGTTCATCCTCGAATAGATATAGAAAGGTACCTGGACTGGTGAAAAGGTGTGGGTATCTACTCCGCATATCGGACTTGGACTCCCACGTAGCTGCCTTGATCGGTTGACCTCTCCATTGCACTCTAACTGAAGGATAACTCATAGGCCTCAACTTCAATACCTGCCGGGCTAGAATGGCCACTGACTCCTCCTCATAAGTCAAATCCTTGTCTAATTGGACTGAGCTGAAATATAATACATGGGAAGAATCACCGTGATACTTCCTAAGCATGGAAACATGGAACACCGGATGGACTGCTGATAAGCTAGGTGGCAATTCAAGCTTGTAGGCCACCTCACCAACTCTCTCAAGGATCTCAAAGGGTTTGATATACCTAGGGCTCAACCTGCCCTTCTTCCCGAACCTCATCACACCCTTCATGGGTGAAACCCGGAGCAAAACCCTCTCTCCAACCATGAGTGAAACATCAAAAACTCTCCGATCGGCATAACTCTTCTACCTAGACTGCGCTGTACAAAGCCGATCCCGGATCATCTTGACTTTTTCCAAGGCATTCTGAACCAAATCAGTGACCAACAACAGAGCCTCTCCATGCTCAAACCAAGCAACTGGCGAACAACACTGCCTTCTATATAAGGCCTCATAAGGAGCTATCTAAATACTCGATTGGTAGCTGTTGTTGTAGGCAAATTCTTCCAATATCTGAATGGTGTGCTTGGACTCCCCGTCCGTTTGGGGGTGAAATGTTGTAATTAACTCAACCCGCATGCCTAACTCACGCTGTACGACCCTCCAGAAATGCGATGTGAATTGCGTGCCCCAATCAGAAATAAGGAACATTGGCACACCATGCAGATGAACAATCTCACGGATATAGATCTCAGCCAACCGCTCTGAAGAATAGGTTGCTGCCACTGAAATGAAATGCGCCAACTTGGTCAACCTATACACAATGACCCATACTGCGTCAAATTTCTTCAAAGTTTGTGGGAGCCTAACAACGAAATCCATGGTAATATGCTCCCACTTCCACTTAGGAATCTCAATCATCTGAGACAAACCGCCAGGCCCCTGATGCTCGTACTTCACCTGCTAGAAATTTAAACACCGATCCACATATGCAAATATATCTTTCTTCATTATTCTCTACCAATAATGCTACCTCAAATCCTGATACATCTTGGCGGTACCCAGATGGATGGAATACCACAAACTGTGGGCCTTCTCAAGAATCAACTCACGAAACCCATCCACATTGGGCACACAAATCCGACACTGCATACGCAATACCCCATCATCTCCTATAGAAACCTTCTTAGCATCACCATGCTGCACCATGTCCTTAAGGACAAGGAAATGAGGGTTGTCATACTGACGCTCTCTGATGCGCTCACACAAAGAAGACCAAGAAACCGTGCAAGTAAGAACCCGACTAGGCTCCGAAACATCTAACTTCACAAACTGATTGGCTATGTCCTGAACATCTGATGCTAGCGATATCTCACCAATTGGAATATATGCAAGTCTACCCATACTCACAACCTTTCTACTCAAGGCATCGTCCACCACATTGGCCTTCCCGGGATGATACAAAATGGTGATATCATAGTCTTTTAGCTGCTCTAACCACCTTTGCTGCCTCAATTTGTGATCCTTTTGCTTAAAAAAGTACTGTAGACTCCGATGATCTATGAATACCTCACACGATACGCCGTAGAGGTAATGCCTCCAAATCTTCAATGCATGAACAATCGCTGCCAACTCTAAGTCATGAACAAGGTAATTCTTCTCATGAAACTTTAACTACCGAGATGCGTGTGCAATCAACCTGCCATCCTATATCAATACTGCACCAAGCCCAATACGCAATGCATCACAATACACATTATAGGATCCCGAACCCGTGGGTATTACTAACACCGAAGCTTTAGTCAAGGTAGTTTTGAGCTTGTGAAAGCTCAACTCAGACTCATCAAACCTCCTAAATGGGGCACCCTTCTGGGTCAATCTAGTCAATGGGGATACGATGGATAAAAACCCCTATATGAACCAGCGATAATAACCCGCCAAACCCAGGAAAATCTGAATCTCTGTAGTTAAAGTAGGTCTAGGCCAGTTCTGAATTGCTTCAATATTCTTACAATCCACTTTAATGCCCTCGACAGATACAACATGTCCCAAAAAGGCAACCGAGTCCAACCAAAACTCACACTTTGAAAACTTGACATATAACTGACTATTTCTCAGAGTCTGAAGTACAATCCAAAGATGCTTCTTATGCTCCTCTCGACGGCAAGAGTATACCAGAATTTCATCAATGATAATTATTACAAAAGAATCTAGATAGAGCTTGAATATCCGGTTCATCAAATCCATAAATGCTGCTGGGGCATTTGTCAAGCCAAATGACATCACTAGGAACTCATAATGCCCATACCGATTCTGGAAAGCTGTCTTAGGGACATCCGATGCCCTAATCTTCAACTGATGGTAGCCAGATCTCAAATCAATCTTTGAAAATACCTTGGCACCCTGAAGCTGATCAAATAAGTCATCAATCCTCGGTAACGGATACTTGTTCTTGATAGTGATTTTGTTTAACTACCGATAATCTATGCACATCGTCATTGAACCATCCTTCTTCTTCACAAACAACACTAGCCCACCCCAGGGCGAGACACTAGATCTAATGAATCCTTTATCAAGCAAATGCTGCAACTGCCCCTTCCTTCAACTCAGGTGGGCCCATACGGTATGTTGAAATAGAAATGGCCTGAGTGCACGGAGCCAAGTCAATATCTCTGTCGGGTGGCATCCCCGGCAGATCTGTAGGAAGCACCTCTGGAAACTCACGCACAACAGGTACTGAGTTCATGGAAGGAACCTCCGTACTAGAATCACGAACATAGGCCAAATATGTAAGACATCACTTCTCGACCATATGCCGAGCCTTCACATAAGAAATAACTTTGCCAATAGAACGACCAGGAGTCCCCCTCCACTCTAATCAGGGCAACGCCGACATGGCTAAGGTCACCGTCTTGGTGTGCCAATATAGCATAATAAGGTGACAACCAATCCATGCCCAAAATAACATCAAAGTCCACCATATCAAGAAGTAGGTGATCTACATTAGTCTCAAAACTCCCGATAGAAAACACACGCGAGCGATAAACACGATCCACAACAATAGAATCTCCCATAGGCGTGGACACATATACAGGAGCACTCAAAGAATCATGAGGCATAATAAGATATGAAGCAAAATAGGATGACAAGTAGGAATAAGTAGAGCCCGGATCAAATAGAATTAAAGCGTCTCTATGGCAAACTGGAGCAATACCTGTGATGACGGCATCAGATGACTCGGCCTCAGGTCTAGTTGGAAATGCATAAAAATGGGGTTGGGTCCCACCACTCTGATCTCCACCCTCGGGCAACCCCTAGCTGGCTGACCTCCACCTCTAATGGCCTGACCTCCACCTCTAACAACCTGACCCCCGCGTCTAGCAGGCTATGCAGGCGGTGGAGCAACCGGTGCCGGTATTATGGCACAAGAACCCTGCTAAGGATGCTAAAGCTGAGATTGACCCTGACATCCCGGATATCCACTGTAGTAACTATGAATCGGTGGTGCACTGATAGGAGCTAAAGGTGCAATGAATGCTAGATGCTCCGGACGATATCCATGAGAATCATGATCGCCCAAATCACCATGGGTTACCTGCAGAACTGACTGATTCAACCTAGGAGGGTGCCTATACAAAAAGAACCTCTGTCTCTAGATGAGGCACCATTAATGCTACCGAAATGACGGGGCCTCTTCTCAGATGTCGGCCCTCTATCCTGACCATGAACCATCTCGATCCATCTAACAATCTCTATGAACCTCTTGAAAGAAATATCATCCCCCGTCTCCTTGGCCATCTAAAACCTGATGACTAATGTAAGACTATCAATAAACCTCATCATCCTCTATCTATTTGTGGGAATCAACATAGCTGCATGACGGGCCAGGTCAACAAATCTGGTCTCGAACTGGGTGACGGTCCTGCCACCCTGCTGATGGCGCTCAAACTGCCTATGGTACTCCTCTCTCAGAGTGAAAGGAATAAACTTCTCCAAAAATAGTTGCGAAAACTGATCCCAGGTAAGTGAAGGTGAACTAGCTAGTTTGCTCCGCTCAAAATCCTACCACCACCTAGTGGCAGAACCGGTCATCTGGAACACTGCAAAGTTGATCCCATTGGTCTCAACAATAACCCATGTTGCACAACACCTTGTGGCAACTGTCCAAGCAATCCTGTGAATCCTCAGAGGGTGCACCGCTATAATGAATAGGAAAGAGCTTGGTGAACTTATCTAACCTCATCAATCCATTCGAAGACATCGCGGGCCTCTCCCCAGATTGTGTAGAAATTATTGGCTGAACTACCCCAACTGCTGGAGCTACAGGATTCTGGTATATGGGAGCCATCTACTCCGGAGTATGACTAGCGGGTGTCTGTGCTCTTCCCCCATCCTGAGAGACGGGTGGTGCCATAAGAAAAACTCTGATCTGAGCCACACTCTCCATGAGTCCAACAAAGTGGACTAGAGTGTCCTGAAGCATTAGAGTGGCAATGAATCCCTCTAAGACCTGAGCGGGTCCGACTAGTGCGGTCTGAACTGGGACCTCCTCCTCATGGTCAGTTTGAGGCTCCACCATAGGTGCTGCTGCTGCTGCTCGTGCTCTAGGCTGAGCTCAGCTTCTGCCTCGGCCCCTACCCCTGGTAGTGGCTGCAATAAGGGGCTCTAGCTCCTGCCCGGCTGTAGACGCTGTGCGAGTTCTTACCATTTGCGAGAGAAAAAGAGTAGTATGTTTCAAACTTCAACAATGGATATAATTAGCCACACGATAGAGAAATAAAGAAGTGAAATTTTCCTAAAGCCTTATAGCCTCTGAAAGATAAGTACAGACGTGATAAGTGTGGATTTTAACCACTTATTAGTACCTTTTTGCTTTAGTTTTAGTCCGAAAGTGTTGATTTTTGTTCCCAAAACTAATGAAACTATGCAAATTGCAGGAATGTGGGAGAATTGGACCTCAAGAAAGAAATCTAACTCAAAAAGGAGTGTTCCGGCTCATAAGGCAAGAAGGAGTGAAGTAGGCCAAAAATATGGTCTGCAGAAGGAATTCTAAGGCCGCAGAAGAAAGTGCGGACCGTAGAACTACCTCTGTGGTTGCAAATCTGGTGCCTGAAGCTCAGAGGATGATTTGAAAAGTTTGGACCGCACACAATTTGTGCATCCGCAAAACATGGTCGCACTGACAAGAATTCAAAAAGTTCAGAGAGTGCAAAATGACCAAGTGTGAAGTCTTGCCATAAGTGCAACCGCAAAAGGAAAAGGGCAGCCAAAGACTAAATTGTAGGGATGAAGAAATCCTCCACTTACAGAGCCAAGAAGAAAGAGGACCACACATGGAATTGTGCGGTCGCAGAACCTCCCGAAGGGTATTTTTGTTAGCGAATTTTGGGTCACTATAAATAGACGGGAAATACTTTTTTAGGGCAAGTTTTATAGTTTTTAGTGATGTAGCTATTATCTTTTACTACTTTGGGTAATTTGTGACCATTTTGGGTGAAGAACATTAGTTTTATCAACTTAATTTTGTATTATGGCTTTATTTATTTCTTTCTCTTTGTTTTCTTCAATTTCTATTATGAGTAGCTAGATTTTCTTTAGGGTTGTGACCCAACCCTAGTGTGTAAACCTTATGGGTAATTAATCTAATGCTTGTTTATGATTGAGTGTTTGTTATTTAGCCTTGTTCATGCATTATTTCTAGAATTAATGGTTGCAAATATTGATTCATGCCTATTTGACTTGGTTCTTACTCGGGAAAGAGGGACTTAGTCTAGAAAAACTTGGCTAACAAGAAATTGGGCTAGTTAAGGTTTTGACTAGTCTAATTAAAGGGTTTGAACTAGAGATAGGGAAAACCCGACTTGAGCTCATATCAACTAGTTGAATTGATACCGAATTGGGCTTGAGAAAGACAATTTGGGCAAAATCACTCTATAACCGAGAGGTATTGAGTGAGTAATTTAGAGTTGAGAGTTATAATTCACTAAAACACTAGAACAAGCATTAGCATAATTTACCCATTAGGCTAACACGTAGGTGAAGGTTACATCCCTAGAAATTTTACCCATTTGATAAAAACAACAAACCAATTACTAGTCTTCTAGTCTTTTCCTTAGTTGATCATTGCTAGTGCCAATCTTAGAAGTAGATAACAAAACCCCCGTATTTGAAAGTGTAATTGAGATATTTCATCTACGGTCATCAAGTGTATACCCTAACACCCATATTTAACTCCATGTGGAAATCAAACCCGACTCTTATTGGGTACTATTCTTCCAACGACCGTTTATACTCACTATTAAGTGTGGATCAATTTTTGGCATTATCCGGGGAGTTTAACGGAGTTAGCTATATATTTGAGTGTGTTTTTGGAATATCTTCTTTCTCTTCCGTGTTACTAACTTGTTAAAGGAATCATAGGTACAAACATGGCAAACAATAAGCTCAAAAATATGCCATTGGGGGATTTAGACGGCAAGGAGGAACAACTCGATGAGGTACCTTAAGTGCCACAACCGAATCGTCGAGGCCGAGGTCCCTCAAGACAACGTGCCCGTACCACGCCCACCTCAACCACAATAGTCCCCCCTCATATTAGGGTGGGCAACTTTCAAATTACCATTGTGATGCTTACTTTGCTTGATCAACGAGTCCTTTTCACCGGTGGGCCAAGTCAAAATGCCTATAAACATTTGAAAGGCTTTTTGGATACATGTTGGGGGAGCAAGCAAACTAATATTTCCGAGGATGCTTTGAGGCCAAGGCTTTTTCCCTTCTCTCTACAGGGTAAAGCCTTAGATTGGTTGGAACCTTTGCCGAATCATTCAATACATACTTAGGATGAGTTGGCGGTGAAGTTTATTGCTAAGTTTTTCTCTCCCGGGCATATGGATACTCTTAGGGATGAAATATTGGCTTTCAAGCAATAGCCAAATGAACCTTTGCATGAGATTTGGGAGAGATATCGGACAATGGTGAAAGTGTTCCCAAATAATGATATGACCGACAACATGATTCGACAAACTTTCTACTGTGGTATCAATACTATGAACCAATGTGTGGTCAATCAATTGGCCGGTGGCAACTTTATGACAACACCGTATGTAGAGGCATGTGAGATTCTTGATGAGATGGCGAAAACGTCATCGGCTTGGCAATCCCGAGCTAATATTCCACAAGGTGATCCCAACATGATACACCTCCACAAAGAGTTGCAAGATCATGAGCAAGCCATTGCCGAATTGACAACAACCATGACTCAACTAGCAAAAACTCAACTAAATCAAGTGCAAACCCCTAAGCAAGTTCATGCTATGGAGGGAGTGCATGTATTAGTGAACAAGAAGAGGACCAATGGTCCATAAATGCAAAACCGAGTGGAGAATTGTGTTAAGATGATAGTGGTTTTGATCAAGATGAGTCTTACCATGAAAAAGAAAAGGAAGTTCAATATGTGAACAATTTTCAAGGGCAAAGAAATAACTTCCAAATCTCAAATCAACAATAATGGCGACCACAGAACAACCAAGGCAATTGGAGTTCTGATGTTCCGCCAAAAATACATGTATTTTAACCATTATTGCCTCACATTATAGCATTTTTAATTATCTTTTGAGTATTAATTATATTAATTTATGCTTAATATTATATTTTAATTATGTAGAAATAAAGCGATGTGAAGATAAAAGATATGGAGCAAACTTAAATAAAATTCGGAAGAAACAAAGAAAGGAAAAATGAAGAGAATCCAAAGTGGGAGCTTAATGATGGAGTAATGATTATATGATTTCTTTTATGGTTAATGATGATATAAACAAAGAGATAAAACAAAAGGAAAAGAAGAGAGAAAGAGGCATCGCGTGAACATCAGCAGAAGTGAAATTCAGTCCAAGCAGGTGCGTCGCAAATTCAAGAAATTAGGCGGAAACTTACTGCCTCCAGCGCTAGGGCCGGCGCCTAGCGCTGGTCTGGACGCCGTGGTGCGTGATTTTTCCTATTTCGCCCGGGACAAGATTATTTCGTCCCTACATGGTCCCAACTCATATAAAAGGGGTTCCAAACCTAATTTGGAGGAGATCGAACATACTTTGAAGGAGAATTCACATGGAGGAACACACACCACTCTTTGGAGGAGGCTTTTAACCAGTTTTTCTTCTCTTCTCTTCTTTTAATCTCATAGTCTATTAGTTCTAGAGTTTTGGGTGCTGCATGAAAGTTGTAGTTTGAAGCTTGAATTATTCTTATTATTTAATCATATTGGTTTATTTATTCAATCTCGCTTAATTATTTGATTGATTGATCACAAAATGAATACTATCTACGAATCTAAGATTGAACTCGGGAGAGGAAATTGTAGATTGCATATAAGATTGAGTAGAGCGAGATCTTGAACTCGAGCATCGTGAATGGATTTGCGGTTAGGATAGGGATATACCTAATCTCCTTGCTTGGTTACTATACGGGAATTATAAATGCGTTTTTGTTAATCCTAATTCCATAAGAATATAGGCGTTAGGTTTGCTTGAATAGGCGAGTAGTACTTCGGGAGAAGGTTATGAGCAATATTAACCCTGTCAACCAATAAACTAGATAAATTAATTAGACGATTTAAGTAGAAAACTCAACGGGATTGTTAGCCAACTCATAGCTCTGGAATATTATCTCCCATTGAATTCATCTCTAAGATTGCAGACTTGTTTCCTTTAATCTCTTTGTTTGCTACTCTAGATTAGTTGTAGTTAAATAATCACACTTTAGAAAATAGCTTGAGTAGATTAATTGTCTTAGTTTAATTTAGTAAATAGTTAATCACAAGTCCCTGTGGGTACGATATCACGACTTACAATCCTATATTACTTGTCGACCATGTATACTTGCGTGTGCGTTTGGGAGCAGCAGAAAAGTGTGGACTTTTCCCGATGATGTGATACCTATTGCTTGAGCTTGAGTAGTACTTTCCTCTGAGTGCCTGAGTAATGAATAAAATAGCAGACTTTCTGACACCTAAGCTCAGGGTTGTGACTCTGTATATACCTTATTCTTATTTTGTTGTTCGCTATGATCCTGTCTGTCTTAGAGTAGAATTGATCCATCATGATTGATACTAGTGCCATGTGGTATGAGGATTTCTTACATATATTCCATGGTTTGCATCTTAGTCTAGAACTTGCCCTGTATATTATTGAAGCGAAACAAAAGTGTTGCTCTGTTTAGAAGATGATGATAGGCTTTTTTTGATATGTCTTGTGAATTTTAGCCTTTTCAGATATTGTACCACTAGTTAGCCTTTTGAGTCTATAGCCTTTTGTTTGGAAGCCGTATTTTTGCCTTGATCCTTTAGTTGAATCCCCTAGTTTTTGCACCCTGCTTCCTTGAGCATTGTTGTTTAGACTGTGATATTAATTGATAAATTTGAAGAAAGGGATAATTAAGTGTAAAATGGTGACAAACGATAGCTGAAAAGGCCCTCCTGAAAATAATGTGACATGAAAAAATTAAAGGAAAAAAAATGCTTTGAAAAAAAAATGAAACGTTCTTGATATGAGGGAAATACTTGTGAAATAATTGATGAAGAGAGGGCTGAAAAATAAAATGAAGACATTAAAATAATGGGTGATGTAGTCTAAAAGTGCAAAGTGCTTAGGGAAGTATAAGTCACTATTATATAGTTGTCCTACCCGTCCCCTAGCCAACATTACAGCCCGTTAAAGTCTCTATTTGATACTATTCGAGCATACTTAATTAGTAAAAATGTACATAATGGGCAAGCCTATGGTTCTTTGTGCATACATGTAGATTTGCTTGTGAGTGAGAGAGTTGTTCTTTGATGATAAGTCCTTAAATTATATTTATTCTTTGATTTGAGTGTATGGACTATTCATTCTTGTGAGGGCACTGGTTTCATGATAGATAGGTGATGTTATTAGCTTTATTTGACAGAGTAAGTGAGCGAGCTTAAATTTGGTGAGTTAGAGTCCCTCTTTGAGGTTAGGAGGTTAGAAGTTTGTTGTTTGTTTGTGAGTTGTATATCTTGCACGATGATCAGGAAGTGTATATCTGATGGTTTGAGTTGCTATAGGGCCTAATTGTATGTATCAACCGAAGTGGTAGGATTTATTGAGAGTGATTTTAATGCTTACTCAAGGACGAGCAAGAGTCTAAGTGTGGGGTTTTGATGTTCCGCCAAAATGTATATATTTAACCATTATTGCCTCACATTATAACACTTTTAATTATCTTTTGAGTATTAATTATATTGCTTTATGCTTAATATTATATTTTAATTATGTAAGAATAAAGCGATGTGAAGATAAAAGATATGGAGCAAACTTAAATAAAGTGCGGAAGAAAAAAAGAAAGAAAAAAGAAGAGAATCCAAAGTGGGAGCTTAATGATGGAGTAATGATTACATGATTTCTTTTATGGTTAATGATGATATAAACAAAGAGATAAAACAAAAGGAAAAGAAGAGAGAAAGAGGCATCACGTGAACATCAACAGAAGTGAAATTCAGTCCAAGAATGTGCGTCGCAAACACAAGAAATTAGGCGGAAACTTACTGCCTTCAGTGCCAAGGCCTGTGCCTAGCGCTTGTTTGTACGTTGTGGTGTGCGATTTTTCCTATTTTGCCCGGAGCAAGGTTATTTCGGCCCTGCACGGTCCCAACTCATATAAAAGGGATTCCAAACCTAATTTGGAGGAGATCTAACATATTTTGAAGAAGAATTCACGTGGAGGAACACATACCACGCTTTGGAGGAGGCTTTAGCCTAGTTTTTCTTCTCTTCTCTTCTTTTAATTTCATAGTCTATTAGTTCTAGAGTTTTGGGTGCTGCATGAACGTTGTAGTTTGAAACTTGAATTGTTCTTATTTTTTTTTATAATATTGGTTTATTTATTCAGTCTTGCACTTAATTATTTGATTGCTTGATCACCAATTGAATACTATCTACGAATCTAAGATTGAACTCGGGAGAGAGAATTCTAGATTGCACATAAGATTGAGTAGGCGACATCTTGAACTCGAGCATCGTGAATGGATTTTCGGTTATGATAGGGATATACCTAATCGCCTTGCTTGGTTACTATACGGGAATTATAAATGCATTTTTGTTAATCCTAATTCCATAGGAATATAGGCGTTAGGTTAGCTTGAATAGGCGAGTAGTACTTCGGGAAAAGGCTACGAGCAATATTAACCCTGTCAACCAATAAACCAGATAAATTAATTAGACAATTTAAGTGGAAAACTTAATGGGATTGTTAGCCAACTCAAAGCTCTGGAATATTTTCTCCCATTGAATTCATCTCTAAGATTGCAGACTTGTTTCCTTTAATCTCTTTGTTTGCTACTCTAGATTAGTTGTAGTTAAATAATCACACTTTAGAAAATCGCTTGAGTAGATTAATTGTCTTAAATTAATTTAGTAAATAGTTAATCAGAAGTCACCGTGGGTATGATATCTGGACTTACAATCCTATATTACTTGTCGACCACGTATACTTACATGTGCGTTTGGGAGCAAAATGTACTAACAATCAAGGGAATTGGCATAATAACAACTATCAAGGAAATGAGAGTGGAAACAACCAAAGAAATTGGGGAGGCAACAATCAAGGTGGTTGGGGACACAATCAAGGCAACTGGGGGTCAGGGTTTCAAAGGGCCCCATGTATCCACAACCGAGCAACCCACCTACTTATCCTTCCCATGGTTTGAGTTCTTCAAAAAATGAGATGGGTCGTATTGAGAATATGTTTAAGCAAATGATTTAAAATAATGTCGATTTGGATGCCCAACTTGCCTCACACAACACATCGATCCATAATCTTGAAGTTCAAATGGGGCAAATCTTTCCAGCTCTAAATTCTCGTCCTAAGGTTGCACTACCAAGTGACAAGGTACTGAACCTAAAGGGCGGTAACAATACGGAGCATGCTATGGAGGTTATCATAAGAAGTGGCAGAGGCGGGAATGCACCCACCTCAAGTGAAAGGCGACTTGTAGATGATGACCAAGTGGAACAAGAGGATGATATCCTCCAACCTAGGAGCCATGGAATGAACTTTGGGAATTGGGTAACCAAGACCCACTTCTATGAGGTTGCAAATGGCTGATTGTACCAAGAAAAGGTCGTTGGGTATGATTGAAGATATTTTGGTCTAGGTTGATAAGTTCATTCTTCCGACGTACTTTGTTATTCTAGATTGTGAGGTTGATTATGAAGTACCTATCATTCTTGGGAGACCTTTCCTTGTTACGGGTAAGGCTCTTTGTGACATGGAAGCCGGAGAACTCACTTTCAGAGTTGGTGATGAACAAGTGGTATTCCATGTGTATAAGTCTATGAGGCAACCAAATACCAATGAGGTGTGTTCTTTTGCGGATTTAGTGTCTGATTTCATTGTTGATAATACAAGTGCTACAATCAATGTTGATGATATGTTAGAAGCCGTTTTGCTCAATTTTGATGATGACGAGATGGATGGTTTCCTGGAATGTATGAATTATGGGATCGTACAACTATGTACCTCCTACAAAGCCTTCTATTAAAGAGACACCTACTTGGAGTTAAAGCCATTGCCTCCATACCTTATGTATGAATTTCTTGGCCCTTGTTCTACTTTACCAGTTATTCTTTCCTCTTGTTTGACTAACGTGCAGTTTGATTCCACATTGGCGATGTTCCAAAGGAGGAAGAAAGCTATTGTGTGGGCTTTGGCGAACATTAGACAAGGCGAAGATTGAGGTGATTTCTAATCTTCCACCCCCAACTTCGGTGAAGGGTGTGCGGAGTTTCTTAGGCCATGCGGGTGTCTACCGGCACTTTATCAAAGATTTCTCTAAAGTGGTGAACCCATTATGTAAGCTCCTTGAGAAGGACGCCAAGTTCCATTTCAATGATGATTGTGTGAGGGCTTTTGAACTATTGAAGCTCAAGTTGACAACTACTCCTTTCATTACCGCTCCAAATTGGAGTTTGCCTTTCGAACTTATGTGTGATGCAAGTGACGTAGCAGTTGGGGCTATTTTGGGGCAACATATTAACAAAGTTTTTCATCTGGTTTACTATGCTAGTAAGACTATGAATAGTGCCCAAGCCAATTATTCTGTTACAGAGAAAGAGCTCCTTGCTATTGTGTTTGCAATTAAGAAGTTCCGCCCGTACTTGATGGGTGCCAAAATTATTGTCCAAACGGATCATGCGGCGCTTCGCTATCTTATGAGAAAAAAGGATTCTAAAGCCCGGTTGATGAGATGGGTACTCTTGTTGCAAGAACTTGATATTGATATTCAAGATAGGAAAGGTAGTGAAAACCAAAAGGCAGACCACTTTGCCATCGCATTATCTTCAGAGAATAGGCAACTGAGCCTCTGAACTTTCCTGTCAGAAGTGTGGCCGCACTCCCATTCTACGGCCGCATATCAAAAAAGTGTAGACCGTAGGCCCCATATCCTGCAAGCATGTTATCCTGTTGAAACCCTACTGTGTCCACATTATTCTCCCTTGCTTACATAAGTCCTAGCTGTGTTGAATGATGACGTGCAACTAACAATCCTCTATGTTTTGATACAGATAATGGTTCGATCATGAGGATGCGGCAAAATTGCCAAGGGTAGAGGAGACTCTTCTAGGGATCGAGGCAGAGGTGCCTTGCCCGTCAGTGTGCCTATAACTATTCGGAAGAAGACCACATAAGGCAGAAGGAGGGGTGCAGACCCCTCCGAGTATAGTTATTATGCCCCATCTAGAGAGGTTTCTAAGGGAAACTCCATGTCTATTTCAGAGGAGTAGCCAGATGCAAAGTCCATGCCACAGGGGCGATATGAGCCTCTGGATGTGGTCTCAGTATCTCACAGCCTTCTGAAGGTTTAGAAAATGCTAGCCAAGCTTCCGAGCCAACTGCTCCAGAGTTCGGCGCGCAGGATGTTCCAGATGATGGAAAAAGGGGAGAAGGTATATCCACTGGGGTTGATTAGAAAAAGAAGAAGGAACCATGGGAAGACAGATTTGTGAGTTTGGCTGCTTTCACTGACTTTTGGATGTGGTGGCCGGTGAGATCATTGACACATGAGAGGTAGTTTCTATTGAGGGAACATGATAGATACAACCCTGCAGTGTTGGATCAGTTCAGATCGAGAAAGGGATGGATTTTATTTACGGAGAAGGTCGTATATGTCAAGGGGCATCTTGTCTACGAGTTATATACCAACATTTCACACATTCGCAAGGGGACAAAGGTGACAAAAGTACGCAACCTTAAGGTGAAGTTTGATCAGCACACGCTGAACGCATACTTGGGTTTTGAGGACTTGGAGCCAAAGGAGAACCTAGAGAAGTTGGCCTTGAAAGAAGAGGCCTGTTTGTGACTTGCTGACATCTTAGCATCGGGACCACCTCCACCATGGATCACTGCTGGGTACCCATAAAACGGAGTACATTGAGCTTTGAGGCAAAAGGTTCGCAGACATTTATGTCTAGCAGGCTTGACCCGTGCCAGAATGAGAACAATTTGCTTGTTCCATGTGCAGTTCTAATGGCTTCTATGATGGCTGGGTACCCGATCAATGTAGGTTCCCTGATGTCAGCCAACATCTTATTGGTAGCGTAGTAGACTAACACCATTTACCCCTACCATATCACTAACACAGAGTACCTCACTGATGCAAAGGTAGAGCCAAAGCCATTTGATACAAAGGTGAATCCAAAGAAAACATTTTAGTGGTACTCGCTGCAGGATCCGACGAACCCGAAGAAGAGTGCTTATTCTTCTTCTACTACAGGCTAGTCTGATGAGCCGGTAGTGGTAGTTTCTGACATAGATGATATTCAATCTACATTAGTTGGGCCCTCTACCAGTGCAGTAGCTATGCCTTCGCCACCATTTTTAGCTCCGTCCACAGCTCCTACCACAGCGCCTAGGGTAGTCCCTACTCTGATTCTAAGGCCGGTGCCTATACCTACAGTCCTAGTTTATGCTTTACGAGTCTTCCAAACATTGGCGAGTCTCAACAACTGGATGCAAGTAGCTACTTCAAAGCTGTCTGAGATATCTAGTACTGTTTCAGGGCAGTCATCCATACAGGCAAGATTCTGGACAACCAGAAGTTGATCATGGACACTCTGGTACACCATGGTTTAGTTATAGAGAACTTGATCAAATAAGTAAAGAAGATGAGAAAGTCCCAAGCCAGCAAAAAGTTAGTGGATAAGCTTAGAAAAGAGGTGACCTGGCTAGCGACAACTGGGATTTACCATTTGATATGTTGCTTGACCCAGACCAGTCCGCCCCAGATCCATCTGCACAGGTTGCACCAGCTGGCCAGTCTGAGGAGCCATGCCTTGTTGCCGACACTGCTGGAGCAGTGCGTGCGATGTTTGCCACTCCCGCCACTCCCAGATATTTTGATGATGATAAACAGTTGGCTGAGCTAACATGAGTTGATACTGCTGGGGAAACTGAGATTTCCAAGGATGCTTAGGGAGTTTCTTCGCCCTCTCTCCTTTCACTCTTACTTTGTTAAGCATTGGGGACAATACTTACTTTTATTCGGGGGGGGGGGGGTTGGCATTTATTTGATACATTTGACTCATTTGGATACATTTGGATTGTAATAATTGGATTCTATTTCTTTTTATTTTATCTATCATTAATTAGTTATTACTTTCATTAGCTTCTTCAATTATTTACTTTGATTTTTGTTTGCTTAGAAGCTTCTTTTTATGTTAGTAGTTTTCATGTTGTTCGTAGTAGTGTAGACAATAAGCCTTTGGTTTTCTTATAGCCACAGTTCTTTCCAAAGTTGGTCTTTTGTGTGAATCGGGTGACTCTTCCCGAGGATGGATGGTGCGATAACTTTTTTAAGGGAACGACTCCGTTTTTGTGTTTAGTTAATAATAATAGTAGTAGTAATGAATAAAAACCCTAATCAAGTCATTCTCTAAAAAACGTTATTCATGCTTCATTTGGCACCAACACTAATTGCGTGCTTATGGTTTGAAACAAGGTTTTTGAAAGAAAATAGCTCTAGTTAGTGACTTTGAGACTCTTGAGTTGACTTTGATAATCATTGAGTGGTTAATTAGACCATAGTAATATTTAACTTGATTGTGATTGTTGTAGGCTTTAGACTTTATCCTCTTTTATGGTCTAGTTGCATGAGGGGTGAGGTGATTTTTGTTGCTTGTCGATGTATTTGTGTGAATAGTCTAGAACTTGCCCTGAATGTGTCGCAAGGAGAAATCCTAAGTTTTCTTGGTTTGGAAGTTGATTGTAGGCTTTCCATGGTCCGTTTGAGCTTTATATTGCCAACCAATGCTTATTATTCCTTGTCAACCCCCTTGGAGCCTTTAGTCTTTCTTAATTGGTAACCACGCTACAAGCCTTTACCCGTTTTGTTGTAATCCTCTCTTGGCACCCAGACCTTCCTTAACACTCTTATGAATTAAGTGGCTTAAGGCATCAGTTTGGGGGAAGAATTGAGGAATTTGAAAGAGGTATCAAGGCACCAGAAAGAGAAAAGAATTGATCTCTATGAAAAGAGAAGGCAAGAAAAGAAAAAAAAAATGCAAAAAAGAGAATAAAAAGGAAGGTTGATGAAATCAAAAAGCGACAACCATCTCTAGTATGAGCATCAAGGAAGAAAAAGAATGAAATGAACAAGAAAGAGTGATGTCAAGTCTCTCTAGCCCCCCCCCCCCCCCCCCAAAAAAAGGAAATGCCTCTAAGAGTTGGTAAATGTGAGCCAAGAAATGAAAATGTGAAGTGCATAAGGAGGGGCGTAACCACTTATCCCATATGGTATCCTACCCCAATCCAAAATCCCTCATTACAACCCGAAAGAAGTCCTACTTGATTTTGAATCGAGTAAACTTACATTAGTGGTGATCTACATGAGGGGCACGCCATAGGTACTTGAAGCCTTAGTTATGACATTCTTTTGTGAGAGAAGAGTGAACCTTTCATTGATCTAAAAATTGAGTGCTAACTATTGAAGTGAGCTTGGCAAATGGAAGGTAGAGGAGAAAGAGTTTGGAGTCCACCATGATCTATATGATAGAGCAAGAGTCCTTGATGAGTGAAGGCTATTCTTGAAGATCAAGTGTCACATTAGAGCTATATGTGCATAATATGTGATTTGTCACCTTGTTGAAAATGCATGAGTATTGCTGGTAATTGTTGGTCCCAATTGAGTATGAATGACATATAATTGATTTTTTGAAATTACCTTTCACTTTGAGGAGGTGGGAACTAATCTATTTGCTTGAGGAAAAGCAAAGACTTAAGTTTGCGGAGTTAATAAGTGTGGATTTTAACCGCTTTTTAGTACCTTCTTGCTTTAGTTTTAGTCTGAAAGTGTTGATTTTTGTTCCCAAAAATAATAAAACTGTGCAAATTGCAGTAATGTTGGAGAATTGGACCTCAACGAAGAAATTTAACTCAAAAAGGAGTATTCCGGCTCATAAGGCAAGAAATAGTATAGCAGGCCAAAAGTGCGGTCCACAGAAGGAATTCTGCGTCCATAGAAGAAAGTGCTGACCGCAGAATTACCTCTGCGGTGGTAGATCTAGTGCCTGATGTTCAGAGGATGATTGGAAAAGTTCGGACCGCACACGATTTGTGCGGCCGCAAAACATGGTCTCACTGACAAGAATTCAAAAAGTTCAGAGAGTGTGCAAATTGACCAAGTGTGAAGCCTTGCCAAAAGTACAACTGCAGAAGGAAAAGTGCAGCCGCAGAAGCTGAAGTGCCACTGCATACTAAATTGTGCGGCTGCAGAAATCCTCCACATGCAGATCCAAGAAAAGTGCAGACCGCACATGGAATTGTGCGGCCGCAGAACCTCCCGAAGGGCATTTTTATCAGCGAATTTTGGGCCACTATAAATAGACGGGAAATACTTTTTAGGGAAATTTTTATAGGTTTTAGTTCTGTAGCCATTATCTTTTACTACTTTGGGTAATTTGTGACTATTTTGGGTGAAGAAACATTAGTTTTATCAATTTACTTTTGTATTATGGCTTTAATTAGTTCTTCCTCTTTGTTTTCTTCAATTTCTGAAGTTTCTTTCTTTGCTACAACTGATAAAAATCATTGTTTTAGACGATGCATATGTAGAAAGCCTATTTGGTTCTAGTAGTTACTTTACTAGATTTTTCTTCTTTTTTTTTCTTTCTATAGTAGAGATAGTCGCACGTAATGACAAATCACGGCCATATAGTTGTTATAAAATTAATAGAACCTAAAATGGATGAAACACCAGACAGATGAAAACAATCTAATAGTGGAGGAAGACCTCCTAGGGATAAAAGACATAGGGCTAAAGAGAGAGCCAAAAAAGGATCTTTTGTGTATAATCCTATATAATCTCGATGTTATCAGTTCCGGTACGTAGACCAAATAATACAATGCAAGAGATAACTGCTATTAGGCTCTGTCTTAAGGCATTGGCTGTTATGAGTAGCTAGATTTTCTCTAGGGTTGTAACCCAACCCTAGTGTGTAAACTTTATGGGTAATTAATCTAATACTTGTTTATGATTGGGTGTTTTTTTATTTAGCCATGTTCATGCATTATTTCTAGAATTAATGGTTGTAAACATTGATTCATGCCTATTTGACTTGGTTCTTACTTGAGAAAGAGGGACTTAGCTTAGGAAAACTTGGCTAACAAAAAATTGAGCTAGTTAAGGTTTTGGTTAGCCTAATTAAAGGGTTTGAACTAGAGATAGGGAAAATCAATCTATAACCGAGAGGTATTGAGTGGGTAATTTAGAGTTGAGAAGTTATAATACACCCTGATCACTAAAACAAGCATTAACATAATTTACCCATTAAGCTAACACCTAGGTGAAGGTTACATCCGTAGGCCTTTTACCCATTTGATAAAAACAATAAAATTAATTACTAGTCTTTTTCTCAGTTGATCATTGCTAATGTCAATCTTAGAAGAAGATAACAAAACCCCCTTATTTGGAAGTGTAATTGAGCTATTTCATCTACGCTCATCAAGTGTACACCATAACACCCATATTTAACTCCATGTGAAAATCGACCCCGACTCTTGTTGGAAACTATTCTTTCAATGACCGTTTCCACTCACTATTGAGTGTGGATTGGGCGTAGATCAAGACGTCTCTGTACCGATACTCCAAACTCTACCAAGCTTGTTCATGACTCGTGATATCTACCAAGCTAACCTAACGCTATTCCTTTCCCGGTGCCTTTCACGATTCCTTAATTTGATGCGCTATTCGGTTTCAAAACTTTGGGAATTGGGCAACCAAGACCCACTTCTATGAGGTTGCAAATGGCCGATCATACCATGAAAAGGTCGTTGGGTGTGATTGAAGATGTTTTGGTCTGGGTTGATAAGTTCATTCTTCCGGCGTACTTTGTTATTCTAGATTGTGAGGTTGATTATGAAGTGCCTATCATTCTTGAAAGACCTTTCCTTGCTACCGGTAAGGCTCTTTGTGATGTGGAAGCCGGAGAACTCACTTTCCGGGTTGGTGATGAACAAGTGGTATTCCATGTGTGTAAGTCTATGAGGCAACCATGAGGTGTGTTCTTTTGTGGATTAAGTGGCCAATTTCATTGTTGATTATATAAGTGCTACAATCAATGTTGATAATTCCCAGACCCCACTGGTGGGATTTTACTGGGTTGTTGTTATTGTTGTAATCAATGTTGATGAAATGTTGGAAGCCGTTTTGCTCAATTTTGATGATGACGAGATGTATGGTTTCATGGAATGTATGAATTATGGGGTCATACAACTATACACCTCATACAAATCCTTCTATTGAAGAGCCACCTACTTGGAGTTGAAGCCATTGCCTCCATAACTTCTGTATGAATTTCTTGGCCCTTGTTCTACTTTACCAGTTATTCTTTACTTGTGTTTGACTAACGTGCAGTTTGATTCCACATTGGCGATGTTGCAAAAGAGGAAGAAAGCTATTGGGTGGGATTTGGCGGACATTAGGGGTATAAGCCTCACCTTTTTCATGCATAAGATCAAGTTGGAGGATGGTGCTAAACCATCCATTGAACATTAAAGAAGACTCAATGAGTCTATGCAAGAAGTTGTCAAGAAGGAGATTATCAAGTGGTTGGATGCCGGGGTTGACTACCCCATCTCCGATAGTTCATGGACCTCTCCGGTTCAATATGTCCCAAAGAAGGGGAGCATGATGGTGGTTACCAATGATAATAATGAGTTGATTCCTACAAGAATGATGACCGGTTGGAAGGTTTGTATGGATTATTGTAAGCTCAACAAAGTTACAAAGAAGGATCACTTTCCACTTCCTTTCTTGCACCAAATGCTAGATAGATTGTCCGGCTGAGTTTTCTATTATTTTATTGATGGGTTCTCGGGCTACAACCAAATTCTCATTGCTCCGGAAGATCAAGAAAAAATAACCTTTACATGTCGCTATGGTACTTTTGCTTTCAAGAGGATGCCATTTGGTTTGTGCAATGCACCGACGATTTTTCAACGGTGTATGATGGCTATTTTCATGAACATGGTGGAGGATTACCTTGAAGTTTTCATGGATGACTTCTCGGTGGTTAGGGATTCTTTTGATGATTGTCTTGCAACTTTAGAAAAAGTGTTAGCTAGATGTGAAGAGACCAACTTGGTGCTCAATTGGGAGAAATGCCATTTCATGGTTGAGGTAGGCATTGTACTTGGCCATAAAATCTCAAAGAATGGAAATTGAAGTAGACAAGGCGAAGATTGAGGTGATTTTTAATCTTCCACCCCCAACTTCAGCGAAGGGTGTGCGGAGTTTCTTAGGCTATGCGGGTGTCTACCGGCACTTTATTCAAAGATTTCTCTAAAGTGGTGAACCCATTGTGTAAGCTCCTTGAGAAGGAAACCAAGTTCCATTTCAATGATGATTATATGAGGGCTTTTGAACTATTGAAGCTCAAGTTGACAACTACTCCTATCATTACCGCTCCAAATTGGAGTTTGCCTTATAAACTCATGTGTGATGCAAGCGACGTAGCGGTTGGAGCTATTTTGGGGCAACATATTAACAAAGTTTTTCATCTGGTTTACTATGCTAGTAAGACTATGAATAATTCCCAAGTTAATTATTCCGTTACAAAGAAAGAGCTCCTAGATATTGTGTTTGCAATTGAGAAGTTTCGCCCGTACTTGATGGGTGCCAAAATTATTGTCCAAACGGATCATGCGGCGCTTCGCTATCTTATGAGAAAAAAGGATTCTAAAGCCCGGTTGATGAGATGGGTACTCTTGTTGCAAGAACTTGATATTGATATTCAAGATAGGAAAGGTAGTGAAAACCAAAAGGCAGACCACTTTGCCATCGCACTATCTTCAGAGAATAGGCAACTGAGCCTCTGAACTTTCCTGTCAGAAGTGTGGCCGCACTCCCATTCTGCGACCGCATATAAAAAAGTGTAGACCGCAGGCCCCATATCCTGCAAGCATGTTATCCTGTTGAAACCGTACTGTGTCCACATTATTCTCCCTTGCTTACATAAGTCCTAGCTGTGTTGAATGATGCCGTGCAACTAACAATCCTCTTTGTTTTGATACAGATAATGGTTCGATCATGAGGATGTGGCAAAATTGCCAAGGGTAGAGGAGACTCTTCTAGGGATCGAGGTAGAGGTGCCTTGCCCGTCAGTGTGCCCATAACTATTTGGAAGAAGACCACAACAGGCAGAAGGAGGGGTGCAGACCCCTCAGAGTATAGTTATTATGCCCCATCTAAGAAGGCATATGAGGGCAACTCCGTGTCTATTTCAGAGGTACAGCCAGTTGCATAGTCCATGCCACAAGGGCAATTTGAGCCTCTAGATGTGGTCTCAACATCTCACAGCCTTCTGAAGGTTCAGAAAATGCTAGCCAGGCTTCCGAGCCAACTGCTCCAGAGTCTGGCGTGCAGGATGTTCCAGATGATGGAAAAGGGGGAGAAGGCACATCCACTAGGGTTTATTAGACAAAGAAGAAGGAAGCATGGGAAGACAAATTTGTGAGTTTAGCTGCTTTCACTGACTTTCGGATGTGGTGGCTGGTGAGATCATTGACACATGAGAGGCAGTTTCTATTGAGGGAACATGAGAGATACAACCCTGCAGTGTTGGATCAGTTCAGATCGAGAAAGGGATGGATGTTGTTTACTGAGAAGGTCGTAGATGTCAAGGAGCATCTTGTCCGCGAGTTCTATGCTAACATTTCACACATTCGCAAGGGGAAAAAGGTGACCATAGTGTGCAACCTTAAGGTGAAGTTTGACCAGCACACGCTGAACGCATACTTGAGTTTTGAGGACTTAGAGCCAAAGAAGTACCTAGAGAATTTAGCATTGAAAGAAGAGGCCCGGTTGTGGCTTGCTGACATCTTAGCACCAGGACCACCTCCACCATGGATCACTGCTGGGTACCCATTCAGCGGAGTACATTGAGCTTTGAGGAAAAAGGTTGGCAGACCTTTGTGTGCAGCAGGCTTGACCCGTGCCAGAATAAGAACAATTTGCTTGTTCCACGTGCAGTTCTAATGGCTTGTATCATGGTCGGGTACCCGATCAATGTGGGTGCCCTGATGTCAGCCAACATCTCATTGGTAGCGCAGTAGACTAACATCTCTTACCCATACCACATCACTATCACAGAGTACCTCACTGATGCAAAGGTAGAGCCAAAGCCATTTGATACAAAGGTGAAGCCAAAGAAGATGTTTGAGTGGTACTCGCTGTAGGATCCGCCAAACCCGCGCTCAACCTTCTACTACTATAGGCCAGTTTGATGAGCCGATAGTGGTAGTTTCTAACACAGCTGATATTCCATCTACATCAGCTGAGCCCTCTACCAGTGCAACAGCTATGCCTCCGCCACCATCTTTAGCTCCGTCCACAGCTCCTACCACAATTGCTAGGGAAGTCCCTACTCCAGTTTCTGAGGCCGGTGCCCATGCCTACATGCCCACTTTATGCTTTGCAAATCTTCTAGACATTGGCGAATCTCAACAACTGGATGCAAGCAGCTACTTCAAAGCCGTCTGAGATATCTAGTGCTGTTGTAGGGAAGTCATCCACACGGGCAAGATTCTGGACAACCAAAAGTTGATCATGGACACTATGGTACAACATAGTTCAGTTATAGAGAACTTGACCAAAGAAGTAAAGAAGATGATAAAGTCCCACTTATGGTTTGAAACAAGGTTTTTGAAAGAACATAACTCTAGTTAGTGACTTTGAGACTCTTGAGTTGACTTCTATAATCATTGAGTGGTTAATTGGACCATAGTAATCTTTAACTTGATTGTGATTGTTGTAGGCGTTAGACTTTATCCTCTTTTATGGTCTAGTTGCATGGGGGGTGAGGTGATTTTTGTTGCTAGTCCAAGTATTTGTGTGAATAGTCTACAACTTGCTCTGAATATGTTGCACGGAGAAATCCTAAGTTTGCTTGGTTTGGAAGTTGATTGTAGGCTTTCCATGGTCCATTTGAGATTTCTATTGCGACCAAATGCTTATTATCCCTAGTCAACCCCCTTTAAGCCTTTAGCCTTTCTTAATTGGTAACCACGCTACAAGCCTTTACCCGTTTTATTGTAATCCTCTCTTGGCACCCGGTCCTTCCTTTACTCTTATGAAATAAGTGGCTTAAGGCATAAGTTTGGGGGGAGAATTAAGAAATTTGAAAGAGGTATCAAGGCACCAAAAAGAGAAAAGAAATGATCGCTATGAAAAGATTTGAACAAGCCTCCAACCAACCAAATCTAGCAAATTATCGATCAAATGATTCAAAATAAGCTTTAGAAACTACCCATTAATGAAAGAGGTTCAATTTTGATCATTTTTGAAAAAGTAAACAAAAGTCAACCTGGGCTCACTTGGTCAAAACACGAGGTTCGTACCAAAACTCGATTATCCATTTACCCCCGAGCCCGGTTATGTGATTTGTTTTTCGAAATCTGACCTCAATTTGAGGTCTAAATCTCAATTTTACAAAACTTCCCAATTCTACCCAAATCCCTAATTTCTACCATGGAAATTCTAAGATGTTGAAATCTCATGAAAAGTAATAGGTAATTGAAAGGAAATGGATTAGAGTCACTTACCAATGAATTTGGGCAGACAAGTCTCTTGGAAAATCGCCTCTACAGTGTTTAGGGTTGAGAAATGGTGTAAAATGAGTTAAATCCCATATTCCCTCTCTTTTACCGAGCTGCAGATATTGCAATTGCGATGTCTTGTTCGCAAACGCGAACAATTCTTCGCAAAAGCGAGGCTCGCAATTGCAAGCCAGACCTCGCAAATGCGAGATCTGCAATAGAGCACCAGAATTGGTATTGCTTGAGCAATCTTCACCCAAACCCAACTCATCTGAAATACGTCCGAAACTCACTACGAGCCCCTCGGGCTCCAAACCAAACATGCACACAAGTGTAATAACATCATACGAACTTGCTCGTAAAATCAAATTACCAAAATAACATCTAAATTTACAAATCACCTATCAAAATGAATGAAATTTTAAAGTAAAATCAACAACAACTAGAATCACATCTAAGCGTCTGAACCATGTCAAATCAATTCTGAATTGCACGAAATTTTGCAGACAAGTTTCAAATAGAGATATGGACCACTAGCTATGAACTCAACTTACGGTCAAACTTAGGAATATTCAAACTTTCAAAATATTAGTTTTCGGAAAAAATGAATCAAATCAATTTAGGCAGCTCCAATTTTAATTCCGGGCATAAGTCCAAGTCCAAAATTACGATACGAACCTACCGAAATCGTCAAAACACCGATCCGATATCGTTTTCACAAAATGTTGATCGTTATCAACTCAAGTTGTTTTAAAGCCAAAAATCATGTTTTCTTCAAATTTTCACATAAAAGCTTTTCAAAAAGCGACACGGACCACGCACGCAAACCATGAAACATCAATTGAAGCTAACAGAGGTCTCGAAACACAGAATTAAGGGATAATACTGAAAATGACCTATCAGATCATCACACTGGCCTTCGACGCTTGAAGCTCAGCTGTTAGTTATGTGATGTTTTACTCCATAGCTGAGAGGGCCTCCCTATCAAATGACTCGCCTTGTGCGGAAGTCCCTATACCCTATAATCCACATGTGTAACAGCGAAATAATTTTTCTGGAAGGCCATATGACATTCCCTTTCTTGGACCGCTAACATATTGTAACCAAATCCTTTCAGCGTCCTCGTTTGAAGGTCCTATTGTCTCACTTGAGTCAGTTGCTTACTGACTTTGATGAAATTCCTCGAAACTACTTTTATAGCGACCCTAACAAAATCATCATCCTAAACCCTAAATTAGTTTCTAAATTCTAAACATTAATAAACTATAACATCATAAAAAGAAAATACCTGGAGCGGCAGACAGTGGTGGTCGGCAGCGGGAAGGAGGCTGCGGACGAACATGGAGAGATGAGGAAGGAGGCGGTAGGCTTCAGGTGGTCGGACATAGGTAAATGAGCGGGGAAAGACGAGAATGGAGGAGGGAGAGAAATATAGAGAGAAAAGAGAAGAAGAATGTCCGATCTGGGCCTGAAATAAGATATATATACCGACCGAAATCGGTCGAAAATTCGGTCGGCACGTTTAAAATGATGTTGACCAAAATTTGACCAAGTTACCGGCCGATTTCGGTTAGAAATTTTAAAGTTTTATTTTTTTAATAAAGTGTTACACCTTGTACGTCCCAAGGTGATGTATAATAAATATAAGACTTGTTAATCATCATTTAAATGAGTTTAAAGTCATAATATGACTATATATGATGTTTGGATAAAACACATAAAGTTTGGGAAAAATCATATTAAAGTTGCGGAAAATCCGACTAAGAATTTTCCCTATAATAGAGATTTTTGATAAATAAATTTCATGTGCTCTATGAGGTCTTTTTCGGACCTATTATATACCAAATTGAAGGTCTTATAATGTAGTTTCCAAGTTAGCACCTTTTGACTTTTCAAAAGTTTGATAAATATGTTTTAACTCGTCTCTCTCTCTCTCTCTCTCTCTCTCTCTCTCTCTCTCTCTCTCTCTCTCTCTCTCTCTCTCTCTCTCTCTCTCTCTCTCTTTATTTTACTTAGAATCTGACCAAAGGCACCCTAAAAAAATGGTTCTTGATCTCTCTAATAGCTTCAAATAATACTAACATCCCAGATACGAAATCGAGAAGCGATAACATCAGAACGATCCCTACGACGTAAGTATCACTATATTGCCTCTCCTTTTCTTTGTAGTTTGAGTTTTGGGATGCATTTAATAGTTAATAAAATTCCTAATTTCTGTATTTAAGCTTCAAAATATCAAAAAAATTTGATAAATTCGTTTCCTAATAGTTAGACCTCCCGGGACGGTGATCGGAAGCCGTGAGTTCGAGTTATTTAATTTATAGTGGATTGTTTTGTGTTGCTTTTGGGCTGTCTATTGTGCTGCTGATTTATGGAGTTTGGAAGGATAAAAATGGCGTGGAGAAACGCCACATGTGGTAGGGTAGTAGGTTGATCGCTCGTCGTTGTAGTTGCAGGCTAATTGATAATTTGTTGATTGGGTGTATTATGGTATATTTGGGGTTTTTGTTGTATCGAAGGTCCCAGATTGTAATTAGGTTGGTTTTGAGTTGCTGATTGTATTATGTTTGTATCTCGCCTATAGTAGGCTTGAGGGAGCAGTAAAATCAGGGGAAATGCTGCCCGTTTTATTTTAGAATCGAGTTATCGTTTGAGATACGTAATATACTACCGCCATCTAAATTGTACACGTATTTCTTTGCTATAGGTTTGACGCGCTAGTTGTGATAAGCTTGTTGTTGAGTTATATTGACGACTTGAGGTATTTTAAGGCTATCCCTTCTTTCTTTTTGGCATGATCCAAATGATACAAACGAAACGAGCAAAATACGCAACTTTCATAAATGACTCTATTTATAGAAATACTAGGGGTGTCTATATTCTTGATTCCCTATATGAATTATTATTATATCCTCTATTCATGGGTCTCAGAAAAATACGTATTTGATAAAGTTTGTCCGAAAGACATATTGATTTTATGATATTCGAGAAATCTTATTAACGTATTTCTTATGCATTTCATGCATTTATACATGTACATTGACCCATGACCAGAAGGCGTTATATACGCATATATTATATGTATATGGGATATGGGAAAAGGTTAAGGCGTTATATATGCACCACCACCTGATCAGCTGGTATACGTTGATGATTTGCCCACAGTGGCCGAGATGATATGATGGGATGCCCTCAGAGTCTTGATGATGTTATGTACACCTATACCTATGCATGATACGACATTTACACGCACGTGCATGATATTATAAATATTTCAGGATTCACAAAGTTATTTAGACTCACAGGTGGAATTCTTTACCCCATGTTTCATCTATGTCTTTAATGTACTGATTTTCATGCTTTACATACTCAGTACATTATTCGTACTGATGTCCCTTTTTGCCTGGGGACGTTGCGTTTCATGCCCGCAGGTGCAGGTAGACAGGCTGACGGTCCACCTTCTTAGGATCCTTGATCAGCGAGAGTTGGTGTGCTCCATTTGATCCGGAGCTACTTTGAGTTTTGGTACGATATGTTTACATACATATATGGGTACGACGGGACCCAGTCCCATTCTTTATACAGTTGTACACTCTAATAGAGGTCTGTAGATAGTCATGTATAGTTAGATAGTATGTGGCCTTATTGGCTCGCCCTACGACATATATATATGTCTTTTGGGTATGTTTTCCCACGTATGTTGTTTATATGAACTAGTAGTTTATTTTCAGACATTATGCATGACCTACACTTATTTCATGTTTATATCTTAGACGAATGCTTAGGGGTGTTCGATAGGTAGAACTCGGGCACTCGTCGTGACCCATCGGTTTTGGTCGTAACAAAAGTGGTATCAGAGCAGTTCTATCCTAGGGTTGTCTACAGACCGTGTCTAGTAGAGTCTTTTTTATGGGTGTGTTGTGCACCACACTTATAGACAGGAGGCTACAAGATATTTTGGATGGTTACTTTTATTTCTTATCTTAGATCGTGCGATATAAGAATTCATTTTTATAACAACATGTTATGCTTTCAGCGATGCCCAAGAAGGCTACATCCGCCCAGAAGGGCAAGTCCGTGGATGATGAGACTACAAGTAGAGCCCCCACGAGTTACCAGGTCTCGGGGAGAGTCACATAGTGAGACTCCATCTCAGACGTCACATACCCTGCCCTCTCTAGAGGAGATCTGAGGGGCACCAGCTCCAGCACCCCCAGCTCCTCATCGAGATGCACTGGGTCAGGAGATGAGAGATGCTATTCAGTTATTTACTCGATTAGTGGCCGCACAAGCTTGATGTCAGAAGGTTGGTATTGGTCATGCAGATAGGGCCATTAGTGCGAGGGTTCGTGATTTCATTAATTTGGACCTTCCGATATTCACTGGAGCAGATCCAAATGAGGATCCTCAGGTATTTATCGATAGGATGCAGAGGACTTTGAGGGTAATGAAGTCTACTGCAACTGAGTCAGTTGAGCTAGCTTCCTATAGACTTCAGGATATTGAAATTAATTGGTACGAGTCTTGGGAGTTGTCCAGAGGTGAGGATGCCCTTCCAGCAGTATGGCAGGATTTTACAGAGGCTTTTCTTCGTCATTATTTTCCACCAGAGCTTAGACGGGCTAGAAATGATAGGTTCTTGACCCTTCGACAGGGTAATATGAGTGTTCGAGAGTACAACCTTCAGTTTGATTCTTTGTCTAGGTATGCTCCCATTATTGTAGCTAAGATGGAGGATCGGGTTCACCGATTCGTGATGGGGTTGGAGCCGTACCTGCTCAATGACTGTATGTCGGTCTCACTTCATCCATGCATTGATATTTCTCATATTCAGGCATACGCTCAGGGTGTAGAGGAGCATAAGCAGAAGCAGAGGGCCGATTATGAGCATGATAGGGGCCAGAGTAAGAGAGCAAGATCTTCAGGTCCTTCTAGTGAGTTTTGAGGTGGTCGAAGATAGCAGTACCCGAGGTATCCAACTCATCAGCTAGTGCACCTCCTCAATTTTTCGGTAGGAGATTTGATCGTTTCACATATTCAGGGCCCAGTCAGAGTTCCAGGGCCTCTCGTTCTCAGTATAGGGGTGAGTCAAGTCAGATGAGGCCACCCTTGCCATGATGTGCTCAGTGTGGTAAGCATCATGTCGGGCAGTGCCTCGTGGGGCTGGGTGTTTGTTATACTTGTGGTTATCCAGGCCACGTTATGAGAGACTGTCCGGCGAGAGGTGGTGCATGTATAGTTCAGCCAGCGGGATCTATAGCTGGTTCGTCATCATCAGTACGCCTCCCTAGGTAAGGATCACAGGCACCAGTCGGTCGTGGTAGAGGTAGAAGTGGAACATCTAGCTCGAGCGGTCCTCAGAACCGCATTTATGCATTAGCGGGTCGACAGGATCAGGAGTCGTCACCTGATGTTGTTACAGTTATATTATGAGTCTCTTCATATGATGTATATGCATTGATTGATCCAGGTTCCACCTTATCATATGTCACTCTGTTGGTTGCTAGCAAGTTTGGGATAGAACCTGAGTTGATTAAACCTTTTAAGGTGTCTACTCATGTTGGGGATCTAGTGATAGCTAGACGGGTATAGAGAGATTGTATAGTAGGAGTTCTTAGTCGTTCTACAGTAGCGGACCTGATTGAGCTAGATATGGCAGAATTTTATGTTGTAATTGGTATGGATTGGTTGGCTTCTTGTTATGCTAACATTGATTGTAGATCAAAGATGGTTCGGTTGCAGTTTCCAGGGGAGCCAGTTCTATAGTGGAAAGGTAATACTGCATTGCCGAGAGGTAGGTTTATTTCCTATCTCAAGGCAAGGAAGATGACCAGAAAGGGCTATATTTATCACTTAGTTCGGGTACAATATGTGAAAGTAGAGTCACCGACCCTTCAATCTATTCCGGTGGTTAATGAGTTTCCCGATTTTTTTCCCGATGAGCTTCCAGGCTTTTCGCCAGAGCGGGAGATTGAGTTTGCTATTGACACTTTTCCAGATACTCAGCCGATATCTATTCCTCCTTATAGAATGGCACCTGCAAAGCTTAGAGAGTTGAAAGAACAACTGAGGGATTTTCTTGAAAAAGGCTTTATCAGACCCAGTACATCACCATGGGGAGCACCTGTGTTATTTGTGAGAAAGAAAGATGGTTACTTGCGGATGTGTATTGATTACAGACAGGTGAATAAGGCGACGATCAAGAATAAGTACCCACTCCCGAGGATTGATGATTTATTTGATCAGTTGCAGGGTGCCAGGTGTTTCTCAAAGATAGACTTGAGGTCGGGGTACCATCAGGTAAAATTTAGAGAAAAGGATATTCCGAAGACAACATTCAGGACCAGATACGGACACTTTTAGTTTCGTGTTATGTCATTCGGTTTGACTAATTTCCCAGCAGTATTCATGGACTTGATGAACCGTGTGTTCATACCCTTTCTAGGTCTGTTCGTGATTATATTTATAGATGATATTTTGTTTTATTCTCGTTCAGAGGCTGAGCATATAGATCATTTGCGTACTGTACTCAGAGATCTACAAGAAAGGAAGTTGTATGCAAAATTCTCTAAATGTGAATTCTAGTTGAATTCTGTAGCCTTCCTTGGTCATATTATTTCAGGTGAGGGTATATGGGGCGATACACAGAAGATTGAGGCAGTGAAGACTTGGCCTAGACCCACGACACCGATAGAGGTTCGTAGTTTCCTTGGTTTGGCAGGTTATTACAAGAGATTTGTAGAGGGGTTTTCTTCCATTTCGGCACCATTGACAAAGTTGACTCAGAAGGCAACCAAGTTTCAGTGGACTAATGCTTATGAGCGGAGTTTCCAGGCATTGAAGGATAGATTGACTTCATCACCAGTTCTGTCACTTCCATAAGGGATCGATGGTTATGCTATCTATTGTGATGTTTCGGGCATTGAATTGGGGTGTGTATTGATGTAGCATGGTAAGATTATTGCTTATGCTTCTAGACAACTAAGAAACCACGAGAAATATTACCCGACCCACAATTTAGAGTTAGCCGCGGTGATTCATGCACTAAAGATGTGGAGGCATAATTTGTATGGCATCCATGTTGATATCTATACGGACCATAAGAGCCTTCAGTATATATTCAAGCAAAAGGAATTGAATTTACGTCAGAGGCGATGGTTGGAGCTACTAAAAGACTATGATGTTGATATTTTATACCATCCAGGAAAGGCGAATGTAGTAGCCGATGCCCTCAGCCGTAGATCTATGGGTAGCTTATCATATTTACAGCCAGAGAAGAGTGAGATAACTTATGAGATTCATCAGCTAGCTAATCTTGGAGTTCGATTATTAGATTCAGGTGGTACCGGAGTTACTATTCAGGACACGACAACATCCTCTCTAGTAACTAAAGTGAAAGAACGCTAGTATAAAGATCCTGTGCTAGCTCACTACAGAGATACAAACCCTCAAAAGGAGAAGACACCATTGAAGATTACAGGAGATGGAGTCCTCAGATATCGAGGTCGATTATGTGTTCCTAATGTATCAGGGTTGCGCCAGTAGGTTATGGGAGAAGCTCACTATTTTCGTTATTCCATTCATCCAGGAGAGACAAAGATGTATCATGATATTAGGGGAATATACTGGTGGGACAGAATGAAGAAGGATATAGCAGAGTTTGTTTCTCCGTGCCCAAATTGTCAGCAGGTTAAGATTGAGCATCAGAAACCCTGTGGATTATTGCAGGCTATAGAGATTCCGACTTGGAAATGGGAAGTGATTAACATGGATTTCATCATAGGCTTACCTCGTACCCAGCATAAGTTCGATTCTATATAGGTTATTATTGATAGACTTACAAAATCAACCCATTTTCTGCCTCTCAAGACTACGTATTTAGCAGAGGATTATGCAAGGATTTACATTAAGGAGATAGTACGACTTCATGGTGTCCCTATATCTATTATCTCAGATAGAGGTGCTCAATTTGCAGCTAATTTCTGGAGGTCCTTCCAAAAAGGATTGGGGACTCAAATAAGTCTTAGTACAACATTTCATCCCCAAATGGACGGTCAGGCTGAGCGTACTATTCAGACACTGGAGGATATGCTACGGGCTTGTGTGATGGACTTCAGGGGTAACTGGGATGATCATCTTCCACTTATTGAGTTTGCATATAATAATAGTTATCATTCCAGCATTCAGATGGCTTCATACAAAGCTCTTTACATATGAAAGTGTAGGTCAACTATCGGGTGGTTCGAGGTTGGGGAAACTAAGTTAGTAGGACCAGAGTTGGTACAATAGGCAGTTGAGAAGATTAAGCTTATATGGGAAAGGCTATTAGCAGCTCAGAGTCGTTAGAAGTCATATGTAGATAATCAACGATGAGACTTGGAGTTTCAGGTAGATGACTGGGTATTCCTAAAGGTATCACCGATGAAAGGCGTTATGAGATTCGGTAAGAAAAGAAAGCTTAGCCCCCGATTCATTGGACCTTATAAGATCATACGCAGAGTAGGCCATGTAGCATATGAGTTAGACTTTCCTTCCAACTTGGAGTCAGTACATCCAGTTTTTCACGTGTCTATGCTCCGCAAGTGTATTGGAGATATTTCTAGAGTCATTCCAGTTGACACTATTCAGTTCACAGAATATCTATCATATGAGGAAGCTCCTATTGCTATACTAGATAGACAAGTTTGGAGATTGAGAACTAAAAGTATCTTCGGTTAAAGTACTTTGGAGGAACAATAATATGGAGGAGATGACTTGGGAAGCTGAAGAAGACATGAAGTCTAGGTATCCTCACTTGTTTCCGCTTCCGGAGGAGGATCGGACTAAGATATCACAGCCTTAGGTACGTATATGGTACTTGATTCTTATGTAGTTATTGTCATTGGTCGTGTGAGACCATTTGTGTTATTGATGATTGTGGACCTATGTGGATTTGTATTGTTGGGTTTTCTGTCTGACAGGTTGGTAGTGGTACCATTACAGAGGAGACTCTGCCAAAATTTCTATAAATCTCTAGGAGTTTAACATTCGAGGACGAATGTTTCTAGGGGAGGAAGATTGTTACACTCTGTACGTCCCAAGGTGACGTATAATAAATATGAGAATTGTTAATCATGATTTAAATGAGTTTAAAGTAATAATATGACTATATGAGATGTTTGGATAAAACACATAAAGTTTGGGAAAAATCGGATTAAAGTTGCGGAAAACCCTACTAAGAATTTGCCCTATAAAAAAGATTTTTGAGAAATAGCTTTTGTGTACTATATAAGGTATTTTTCAGACATATTATATACCAAATTGAAGGTCTTGGAATGTAGTTTTCAAATCTCTTAACCGTTCATTCATACGACATCCGGATAAAAATATATAAGTGTCGGAAGATAGGCGAATGAGAGGGTGCCAAGTTAGCACCTTTTGACTTTTCAAAAGATTGATAAATATATTTTAACTCCTCTGTCTCTCTTCATTTTACTTAGAATCTGACCAGAGGCACCATAAAAAATGGTCCTTGAGCTCTCTAATAGCTTCAAATAATACTAACATCCCGAGTATGAAATCGAGAAGCGATAACATCAGAACGATCCCTACGTCGTAAGTATCATTATATTGCCTCTCTTTTTCTTTGTAGTTTGAGTTTTGGAATGTATTTAATAATTAATAAAATTCCTAATATCTGTATTTAAGCTTTAAAATATTTTAAAAAATTAATAAATTTGTTTCCTAATAGTTAGACCTCATGGGACGGTGATCGGAAGCCGTGGGTTCGAGTTATTTGACTTGTAGTGGGCTGTTTTGTGTTGCTTTTGGTCCATCTATTGTGCTGCTGATTTATGGACTTTTGAAGGATAAAAATGGTGTGGAGAAATGCCACATGTGGTAGGTTAGTAGGTTGATCGATCGTCGTTGTAGTTGCAGGCTAATTGATAACTTGTTAATTAGGTGTATTATGGTATATTTGGGGGTTTTGTTGTATTGAAGGTCCCGGATTGTAATTAGGTTGGTTTTGAGTTGCCGATTGTATTATGTTTATATCTCGCCTATAGTAGGCTTGAGGGAGAAGTAAAATCAGGGAAAATACTGCCCGTTTTATTTTAGAATCGAGTTATCGTTTGAGATACGTAATATACTACCGCCATCTAAACTGTACACGTATTTCTTTGCTATAGGGTTGACGCGCTAGTTGTCATAAGCTTGTTGTTGAGTTATATTGACGACTTGAGGTATGTTAAGGCTATCTCTTCTTTATTTTTGGCATGATCTAAATGATACAAACGAAACGAGCAAAATACGCAACTTTCATAAATGACTCTATTTATAGAAATACTAGGGGTGTCTATATTCTTGATTCCCTATATGAATTATTATTATATCCTCTATTCATGGGTCTCAGAAAAATACGTATTTGATAAAGTTTGTCCGAAAGACATATTGATTTTATGATATTCGAGAAATCTTATTAACGTATTTCTTATGCATTTCATGCATTTATACATGTACATTGACCCATGACCAGAAGGCGTTATATACGCATATATTATATGTATATGGGATATGGGAAAAGGTTAAGGCGTTATATACGCACCACCACCTGATCAGCTGGTATACGTTGATGATTTGCCCACAGTGGCCGAGATGATATGATGGGATGCCCTCAGAGTCTTGATGATGTTATGTACACCTATACCTATGTATGATACGACATTTACATGCACGTGCATGATATTATAAATATTTCAGGATTCACAAAGTTATTTAGACTCACAGGTGGAATTCTTTACCCCATGTTTCATCTATGTCTTTTATGTACTGATTTTCATGCTTTTCATACTCAGTACATTATTTGTACTGACGTCCCTTTTGCTTGGGGAAGTTGTATTTCATGCCCGCAGGTGCAGGTAGACAGGCTGACGGTCCACCTTCTTAGGATCCTTGATCAACGAGAGTTGGTGTGCTTCATTTGATCCGGAGCTGCTTTGAGTTTTGGTACGATGTGTTTACATACATATATGGGTACGACGGGTTCCAGTACCGTCTTTTATATAGTTGTACACTCTAATAGAGGTCTGTAGACAGTCATGTATAGTTAGATAGTATGTGGCCTTGTCGGCTCGCCCTACCGTATTCCATATATTTATGTCTTTTGGACATATTTTCTCACGTAGGTTGTTCATATGAATTAGTAGTTTATATCCAGACTTTATGCATGAGCTACACTTATTTCATGTTTATATCTTAGATGAATGCTTAGGGGTGTTCGATAGGTAGAACTCGGGCACTCGTCACGGCCCATCGGTTTGGGTTGTGACATAAAGTACCGACCGAATTAAATAATTAATAAAAATTAAATAATTCCGACCAACTTTGGTCAGTTCTTTTGTGAAATAATTTGTTTCTATCTTTTACATAGTACTTAATATTAAGAAGATTGCATTATGGTAATTATGAATATAAAACATTTAATACTAACCAATTAAGCAAACAAAAAGTATGATTCATATTCAAAATCAACTAAAGTGATTGAATATTTATCCTATGTTTGAGTAAAACTGGTTCACCAATTAAGATCAACTCAAGCTTTCGAACGGACTACGACTCAAATATAAGAATAAGGCATGCAAGTGTATCATACGAAAATATTAATTTCTAGAAGTAGAAGAAATGATACACAATAAGAGTTTACTCGAACTTGTTAGTACTCTTCTTTTAATATATATATATATATATATATATATATATGAAGATCCTTAATTCAACCTTAGACCATAAACTTTGGAACCCAATTCTTAACATTCGAAATTCCTTACATGATCCGAATCTCGCATCTACACCGTTTGGTAATGCTCTCCGAAGTCGAGAGATTCGAATCGGACCCGGGAGATGTGACCCCGATGCTTCCGAGGGTAGATATTTTGCTCGATCCCCAATACGAGAAACCTTAATCTTCAACTGATGGTAATCCGATCTCAAGTCAATCTTCGAGAACTCCTTGGAACCTTGAAGCTGATCAAACAAATCATCAATATATATATATATATGTATATATATATATATATATATATATATATATATATATATATATATATATCTGACGATTAGATTTGGTATAATAATACCCACCGTCCACCTATTTTGCAAAATTTCCCCCCACCATTTTCTTTTCGGCTCAAAACTATCCTCATGACTAACGAACCTATCTTTTAAGAAAATCTATAATTAATTATTATGTGTCATATTGTTATTGGCCTAACTTAAACCCACCCCAAATTTAAATAAACCTACCCGTATCCTAAGATCCATAACCCATCTGCCCCAATTATAAATTGAATTCCAAATAGATTTCATGTATCTGATAGAATCTGGAATACTTCCAATAAGATTTATTTTTCGAGCATATATAATACAAATAGGTTTTCTGAGTCATCTGGTTGTTGTAGGCAATGGACTTGAATTAAAAGGATTTTTTGGAAAATGGCTAGTCGAGTCAGTTCGGTATGATTCTTTAAGAACTTTGGAACTGAACCATTAAGGAGATTGTTGGCAATACCGAGCTCTTGTAATCTGGGTAATCGGCCTAAACTCGCTGGAATATCAATGGACAAATTATTTAAAATTAACATCGAAGGAAGTCAGGTCATCAAACTTGGCTATAAACTCCGTTGTTTAGAAACGAAGTAATTTGAAAGATATTCAAGAAGTGTAGATGTGAACATACAGACCAGGAGTCGGAGGAAATGGATCCACTAAAATTGTTATCGCCGATATTGAGTTTCTGCAAAATCGAAATCTGATAAAAGTTGGCCGAAAAATTACCGAAAATTCCGAAATTGGTGGACTCGATAAAGATAACTTTATGGGTTTTAAGAGTCAAAGTTACTGCTAAGTTCTTGTTCTTGTCATTGGCTTGACCTCGTCTTGTTGATGTGATTTCTTCCATTTTGATGATGGTAGAGATATTGAGTGGGAAAGCTTGACATTATGCTTGTATTGTGGTGAGTTAAAGTGGCTAAAATTATGATAAATGGTGGATTCGTCGGCTAACTCGAACGAGTGCAAGAAGAAAGTTGTGTTGGAAAGGTTTTGGAGAAAATTAAAGGTCAATTTTTAGGTTACGGGTTGGTTCAGTTAATTTTGGGGTGGGTTTAAGTTAGATCAATAAAAACATAAAACGTAATAATTAATTATAGAATTTTTTTAAATGACATGGCCGTAAGTAATAAGGGTAGTTTTGAGCCGAAAAGAAAACGGCAGGGGCAAATTTTGTAAAATAGATGGACGGGGGGTATTATTGTACCAAATTCAATAGTTCAGGGGTAGTTTTGGCCCTTTTCCGTATATACAACTAAAGGGTTAAGGATTAAGGTTTTGAATCATATTATATATCCCCAGTGAGTTAGATGATGATATATATTCGGGATGGACTTCCCAGTTTTACTAATTATAATATATATATTCGGGATGGATTTTCCTAGGTCATGGACTTTCATTCAGTCGTCTTCATTCAATCTATTTATTCATGTTATATATAGTTCGATCAATATTGTAATCGCTAGAAGAGAGTACTAACAAGTTCGAGTAATCTTATTGCGTATCATTTCTTCTACTTCTAGAAATTTATTGTCATAACCCAAAGCTTAACCTGTCGTGATGGCGCCAAATATGGTACTGGGCAAGCCGACATCTCAACATTTCCAACACTTTTAAATGAAAAATGTACTAAAACAGGTTTAAATAATTAAAACTCTCATAAACTGGATAAATGACCATAAGTAAATATAAAAAATCTCCAAAACCTGGGTGTCACCGAGTACATGAGCATCTACATATAATATCATAGTCTGGAACATTGTCTGGAAAGTAGGACTAAATTCATAAAACTGAAAGATAGGGAAAGGAGAATCAAGGTTTGCGGACGCTCAAGCAGCTACCTTGATGATCTCCGAACAAATAAGACTCCTCGATCAACAACCGCCGTGCCCAGAAATACCTGGATCTGCACAGGAGGTGCAGGGTGTAGTGTGAGTACAACCAACTCAATAAGTATTGCAAATAAATAAGGCAAGGAAAGAGAAGCTTAATTTGTTGAGGTCACTAGTTAAATCAGTGCAATTCTGTCCTTTTTGATTAACACAACAAAAAAAATTTAAAGCTAGCTCATAAAACTTCGTGAGACGAATATCCGTGAGTGTATGTGCACTAGTTCTCAAATACCCTGCTCAACAGTATTATAGCACGTAGGGGAAAGAAACACGTAAATCAGATAAATGATCAAGAAAATACGAGCTCCACACACTGCACGTACAACTCACGTACTGCACGGACAACTCACGTGCTAAAATTAGAATCTGCACGGAAAACTCATGTACCACACGAACAACTCACATGTCAATAATATCAATATATAGATCCGCACGGACAACTCACGTGCCAATAATATCAATACATGGATCCGCACGGACAACTCACGTGTTGCACAGATAACTTACATGCTGCACGGACAACTCACGTGTCAATAACATAATCCATTCGGCATAGCCGCAGGCCCCAATCCAAAATATCATACATAAGCAACAAAGCAAGTATACAGGTATATAATGAATAAAATAAGTTTCTCCTATCCTTGGACTGGTGTAAATAGCATGCTAAAGTGTAGGCATGTGCAAAGTGTGCTAATTTAGCTCAATACGGCAATTTCATCAATGAAAGGAATTTATCAAGTTCGTTTAGGGATTAAACCTCTAAGTAGACTCATCATCGCTTAATTAGATCACATAAACTGTTACCACATATTAGCTATCGAATCTCGAAGCTTAACAGTCATTTCTGAGCTTATAGGATCTCGAGCACAACCCAAACATGAATATACAATTCCGGTGCCGCACATGGGATCATCCCCACGTATATGCACACCCAAAAGCACATGGCTATCAAGACAATTCAGGTAACTGGTGCCTCAACCGAGTTTGATACGATACTTACCTCAAGCAACTCAAATCACTCAGTTAGCAAGCCCCTGCCTCACAAATCGGCCTTCGAGCGCCTCGAATCTAGCCACAAATAATTCGATACAATCAACACAAGCTAAAGAAATTAATTTCATAAGAAAATACTTAATCCTTAATCAAAAGTCAAAAAGTCAACTCAAAAGTCAATCCTCGAGTCGACGTCTCGGAATCTGGTAAAAGTCACAAAATTCGAACACCCTTTCAACCACGATTCCAACCATACCAAAATGACTCGAATCCAATATCAAAATCTCGATCAAATCCCCAAAATTCGGCCTAAGGATTTTCATCCATTTTTTTCTAGTTTTCAACCCAAATCACTAATTAAATGATGAAATCAAAGATATAAGCATGGAATTTAACCAAAACTAAGTAAGAATCATTTACCCCAATCACTTCCTTGAAAATCTCTCCAAGAATCGCCTCCCACCGAGCTCCCAAAATCAAATTGTGAAACTGAACTCAAACCCTCATTTTGAAATATTTAAGTTTCTGCCCAGACGTTATGCATCGCGATCGTGGAACCTACATCGCGATCACGAAGAACAAATAATCACAGACTCCAAAATAGTCTACGCGAATGCGAAGACACTACTGCCAACGTGATGCTTACCCGATCTGACTCTTCGCGAACGCATGCACAACTACGCGATCGCGTAGGCTTAAAGCCTGATGCCCCAACTGACCACTCCTCTACGCGAACACGTGAAACTTCTCGCATCCGCGATGACCTGAGACTCTCAAAGCTTCGCGAATGCGGGCCTAATATCGCGAACGCGAAGAATAAATCACCATCTACCAGCAACAACTCTTTGCGATCGCATCCCTTTCTTTGCGATCGCGAAAGAGGAAACCAGATACACAGATACCAGAAAACTTCAGCCAACCCCTAAGTCCAAAATTGATCAGTTAACCATCCGAAACTCACCTGAGGCCCCCGGGACCTCAACCAAACATATCAACAAGTCCTAAAACGTTATACGAACTTAGTCGAGCCTTCAAATCACATCAAATAATGCTAAAACCACGAATCGTTCATCGATTCAAGCCTAATGAACTTTTGAACTTCTAACTTCTACATTTGATGCCGAAACCTATCAAATCACGTCCGATTGACCTCAAATTTTGCACACAAGTCACAAAAGACACCACGGACCTACTCCAACTTTCGGAACCTAAATCCGAGTCTGGTAACCACAAAGCCCACTCTTGGTCAAACGTTTAGATTTCCAACTTTCGCCATATCAAGCCTAATTCAACTACGGACCTCCAAATCACTATTCAGACACATTTCTAAGTCCAAAATCACCCAACGGAGCTAACAGAACCATCAAAACTCCATTCTGGAGTCATTTACACACAAGTCAACCTCTGGTCAGCCTTTTCAACTTAAGCTTCCAACCTTGAGACTAAGTATCTCAACTCATTCCGAAACCTTTTCGGACCCGAACTAACTACCCCATCAAGTCACATAGAAACTATAAAGCATAAAATGAGCAGTAAATGGGGGGAACGAGGTTAAAACTCTCAAAATGACCGGACGGATCGTTACATCCCCCCTTTTAAACGAACGTTCGTCCTCGATCGGGTCTAGAAACGTACCTGGAGTCTCAAATAGGTTTGGATATCTGCTCTGCATCTCCCTCTCGGTCTTGAAAGTAGCCTCCTCAACTAGCCGGACTCTCCACTGCACCTTCACTGAATCTATGTCCTTGGACCTCAATTTTTGAACCTGCCGATCCAAGATGGCCACCGACTCCACATCATAATTCAAATCACCATTCAACTGAAACGTGTTGAAATCCAAAATATGAGACGGATCGCTAACATACTTCCGGAGCATAGATACATGAAATACCGGATGAACACTCGACAGACTAGGTGGTAACGCAAGCTTGCAAGGTACCTCTCTAATTCTCTAAAGCACCTCAAATGACCCAATATACCGAGGGCTCAACTTGCCCTTCTTCCCGAACCTCATAACACCCTTTATGGGTGAGAGCTTGAGCAGTACCTTCTCCCCAACCATGTAAGCTACATCACGGACATTCAGATCAGCATAACTCTTCTGTCTAGACTGCGCCGTGCGAAGCCGATCCTGAATCAATTTAACCTTATTCAAACTATCCTGAACCAAGTCAGTACCCAATAGCCTTGCCTCGCCCGGCTCAAACCAACCCACCGGAGATTGACACCGTATCCCATACAAAGCCTCATATAGAGGCATCTGAATGCTCGATCGGTAGCTGTTGTTGTAGGCAAATTCTGCGAGCGGCAGAAACTAATCCCAAGAACACCCGAAATCTATGACACAAGCGCGTAACATATCCTCCAATATCTAAATAGAGCGCTTAGACTGTCCGTCCATCTAAGGGTGAAATGCTATGCTCAACTCAACCTCGGTGCCCAACTCTCACTGTACTACTCTCCAAAACTGCGATGTAAACTGCGTGCCCCGATCAGAAATGATGGACACCGGCACACCGTGAAGGTGAACAATCTTGAGGATGTAAATCTCAGCCAATCACTCCAAAGAATAAGTAGTCCCAGCTGGAATAAAGTGCGCGGACTTGGTCAACCGATCCACAATCACCCAAATAACATCAAACTTCCTCGAAGTCCGTGGGAGTCCAACTACAAAATCCATGGTGATATGCTCCCATTTCCACTCCGGAATCTCAAGTCTCTGAAGCAATCTGTCCAGTCTCTGATGCTCATACTTCACCTACTGACAGTTTAGGCACCAAGCTACAAACCCCACTATATCCTTCTTCATTCTCCTCCATCAATAATGCTGCCTCAAGTCCTGGTACATCTTCGCGGCACCAGGATGAATGGAATACCGCTAACTGTGGGCCTCCTCTAGAATCAACTCTCGTAGCCTATTCACATTAGGCACATAAATCTGACCCTGTATCCTCAACACCCCATCATCCCCAATAGTAACATCCTTGGCATCACCATGCTGTGTCCTTAAGGACAAGAAAATGGGGATAATCATACTAGCGCTCTCTTATGCGATCAAATAAGGAAGACCGAGAAACCACACAAGCTAGAACCCGACTGGGCTCCGAAACATCTAATCACACAAAATGGTTGGCCAAGGCCTGAACATCAACTACAAGCGATCTCTCACCAATAGGAATGAACGCAAGGCTACCCATGCTCACCGCCTTTCTACTCAAGGCATCGGCCACCACATTGGCCATCCCGGGATGATACAAATTGGTAATATCATAGTCCTTTAGCAGCTCCAACCATCTCCGCTACCTAAAATTTAGATCCCTCTGTTTGAACAAGTACTGGAGACTCCGATGATCTGTAAATACCTCACAAGACATACCATAGAGATAATGCCTCCAAATCTTCAATGCATGAACGATGGCAGCCAACTCCAAATCAAGAACATGGTAGTTCTTCTCTTAGGGATTCAACTGACGCGAAACATAAGCAATTACTCTACCCTCTACATCAAGACATACCCAATACCAATTCAAGAAGCATCATAATACACTGTATAAGAGCCTGACGCTGAAGGTAAAACTAGAACTGGAGTTGTGGTCAAGGCAGTCTTGAGCTTCTGAAAGCTCTCCTCACACTCATCCGACCACCTGAAAGGAGCACCCTTCTGGGAAAATTTGGTCAAAGGCGATACAATAGACGAGAAACCCTCCACAAAGCGACGATAATAATTGGTCAAGCCGAGAAAGCTCCGAATCTCCGTAGCTGAGGACAGTCTGGGCCAACTCTGAACTGCCTCTATCTTCTTCGGATCCACCTTAGTCCCCTCACTGGACACCCCGTGCCCCAAGAACGCCACCGAACTAAGCCAAAAAAACTTGCCATAAAGTTTCTCATCCCTCATCTGTTGTAGCACGATCCTCAAATGCTGGGCATGCTCCTCCTAGCTACGCAAGTACACCAGGATGTCATCAACGAACACTATGACAAACGAGTCGAGATAAGGCTAAAATACAGTGTTCATCGGATGAATGAATGTTGTTCGGGCGATAGTCAGCCCAAAAGACATCACAAGCAACTCATAATAACCATAACGGGTCCTGAATGCTATCTTTAGAATATCCGAGTCCCGAATCTTCAACTAGTGATACCTAGACCACAAATCAATCTTAGACAACACCCTCACTCCCTGAAGCTGGTCAAATAGATCATCAATACGTGGAAAAGGATACTTGTTCTTGATTGTAACTTTGTTCAACTGCCTATGGTCGATACACATCCACATAGTACCATCCTTCTTCTTTACAAACAGAACCGGTGCACCCCAAGGCGACACACTAGGCCTAATAAACCCCTTATCAAGAAGTTACTGAAGCTGCTCTTTCAACTCCTTCAACTCAGCTAGTTCCATACCATACAGAGGAATAGAAATGGGTCGAGTACCCGACACCAGTTCAATACCACAATCAATATCCCTGTCGGACGGCATACCCGACAGGTCTGTAGGAAACACATCCAGAAAGTCTCGCACCACCGGAACAGAATCAATAGTATGAGTATCAACACCAACATCTCTAACAAATGCCAAATAAGACAGACACCCCTTCCCAACCATCTGTTGGGCCTTCAAATATGAAATCACTCTACTGGGAACATAATCTAGAGAACCTCTCCAATTGATCCTTGGCAACTCCGGCATCGCCAAAGTCACGGTCTTAGCGTGGCAATCCAACATGGCATGACATGGAGATAACTAATCCATACCCAAGATCACGTCAAAATCAACCATACTAAGCAATAAGAGATCAAATCTAGTCTCAAATCCCCCAATAGTCACCACATATGAACGATATACACGGTCCACAACAATAGTATCACCCATTGGCATAGATACATGAACAAAAGAAACTAAGGACTCTCGAGGCATATCCAGATAATAAGCAAAATACGACAATACATACGAATAAGTGGAGGGTCAAATAATACAGAAGTATCCCTGTGGCATACTGAGACCATACTTGTGATCACTGCATTTGAAGCAACGATATCTGGCCTTGTAGGAACAACATAGAATCGGGCCTGACCGCCACCTGATCGGACTTCCCCTCTAGGGCGACCTCTAGCTGCCTGGGGCCCACCTCGAGCTGGCTGAGTGGGTAGTGTCACTGCATGTGCGGGTATCATCAGCCGAGAACTCTGTTATGGAACCCCACTCAATAATCTAGGGCAATCTCTCTTGATATGACCGAAGTCCCCGCACTCGAAACAACCCCTCCTCTGACGGAGCTGCTGCTCCTAATAACCCGAGGAACTTCCTGTAGAGACCTGAGTAGGCGAGGCATGGTGAGAACTCTACACTGGTAGTGCACTGAATGAAGAATGGCTTGAGCGAGCACTGTAAGAACTGTGGCTAACTAATGCACCACGATGAGCTGGACGAGCCGTATGAGTGGGCCTATAAGGACGACCCCTGATATTGTAGAACTGCCCCCAAAAGGAACACCACCGAAACCACCCAAACCTCGAGGCCTATTGGCCTCCTTCTCCTCACGTTCCTGACTTCGGACCATCTCTATACCGAGATATATCAACTACCTCGTCGAATGTAGCACCGGATACCCTTTCCCAAGTCATAAGCAACTGCAACTGATAGGTGAGGCCATCAATGAACCTCCTAATCCTTTCCCTCTCAGTGGGAACCAACCAAATTGTGTGACGAGCCAACTCTGAAAACCTCATCTCATACTGGGTCACTGACATGCCATCCTAACGTAGATGCTCAAACTGTCTGCGCAACTCCTCCCTGCGAGACTATGGCACGAACTTCTCCAAGAAGAGAACAGAGAACTCATGACATGTAAGTGGTGCTGCACCGACTTGGCTGCGCCTCTCATAGGCCTCCCACCATCTGAAGGCAGCCCCAATGAACTGAAAAGTAGTGAATGAGACTCCATTAGTCTCCAGAATACCCGTCGTGCGAAGAAACCATTGGCACCTATCCAAATTGTCCTGGGCATCCTCAGACTCAGCCCCACTGAATGATGGAGGCTGAAGCCTCCCAAATCTCTCTAGTCTCCTTTGCTCATCATCAGTCATAACGGGACCCACCCGGGCTTGAGTAGCTACAACCGGCTGGGCTGGTAGTACCCCGGTGTCTGGAGTCCCTGAATCACCTGCTCTGGAGTACGGGCGGTGGGAGTCTGAGTTACTCCCCCGACATGAGAAGTGGTTGTTGCGGCCGGAACTGAGACCGCCTGAGCAAGGCTAGTGCACACAGTCAAAATCTGAGCCATAGCCTCCTGAAGGATTGGAATCAGTATAGGCACAGCTGGTGCCTGGGTTGGCCCCACTGGCTTAACCATATATGGTACCTGCTACTGAGCTGGAGCAACTGGTGGATCTGCAGGAGCTGCTCTAGCTGTTGTACAACCTATACCTCTGCCCCTACCACGACCCCTACCGCGACCCCGGGCTCTCATGGCCCCAGCTGGTGGTACTGGTGGTTGTCCATCCTAACCAGTAGCACGTGTCCTCACCATCTGTGAGAGAATAAAATAACAAAAGTTTAGTTCTCGGAATCAACAAATCCGCACCACATGAATGCAAGAATGTGAAGTTTTCCTAAGGGTTTAGTAGCCTCTCGAAGATAAGTACAGACGTCACCGTACCGATCCGCAAGACCCTACTAAACCTGTACATGACTCGTGAGACCTATGTAACCTAGGCTCTGATAACAACTTGTCACGGCCCAAAACCTAACCTCTCGTGATGGCGCCTAACATGGTACTATGCAAGTCGACATCTCAACATTTCCAACACTTTTAAATGGAAAATGTACTAAAACAGGTTTAAATAATTAAAACTCTCATAAACTGGATAAAGAACCATAACTAAATATGGAAAATTCCCAAAACCTCGGTGTCACCGAGTACATGAGTATCTATATATAATGTCATAGTCTGGAACGGTGTCTGAAAAGTAGGACTAAATTCATAAAACTGAAAGATAGGGAAAGGAAGGCCAAGGTCTGCAGGTGCTCAAGCAACTACCTTGATGATCTCCGAATAGATAAGTCTCCTCGATCAACAACCGTCGTGCCTGGAAAAGCCTGGATCTGCCCATGAGGTGCAGGGTATAGTGTGAGTACAACCAACTCAATAAGTATCGCAAATAAATAAGGCAAGGTAAGAGAATCTTAATTTGTTGAGGTCACTAGTTAAATCAGTGCAATTCTATCCTTTTTGATTAACACAACATAAAAAATTAAAGCTAGCTCATAAGGTTCCGTGAGATTAATATCCATGTGTGCATGTGCACTAGTTCTCAAATACCCTGCTCAACAGTATTATAGCATGTAGGGGAAAGAAACACGTAAATCAGATAAATGATCAAGAAATACTGGTTTCACACGCTGCACGGATAACTCACGTGCTAACAATAGAATATGCTCGGACCACTCACGTGCGACACGGGTAACTCACATATCAATATATGGATCCGCACAGACAACTCACGTGCCAATAATATCAATACATGGATCCGCAGAGACAAATCACGTACTGCACGGACAACTGACGTGCCAATAACATAATCTGCCCGGCATAGCTGCAGTCCCCAGTCCAATATATCATACATAAGCAACAAAGCAAGTATACAGGTATATAACGAATGAAATAAGTTTCTCCTATCCTTGGACTGGTGTAAATAGCATGCTAAAGTGTAGGCATATACAAAGTGTGCTATCGTAGCACAATCCAATAATTTCATTAATGAAAGGCATTTATCAAGTTCGTTTAGGGATAAAACCTCTTAGTAGACTCATCATGTCTCAATTAGATCAAATAAATTGTTACCACATGTTAGATATCGAAGCTCGAAGCTTAACAGTCATTTCTGGGCTTATAAGAGCCCGAGCACAATCCAAACATGAATTTACAATTCCGGTGCCCGCACATGGGATCATCCCCACGCATGTGCGCACCTAAAAGCATGTGGCTATAACAACAATTCAGGTAACTGGTGCCTCAACCGAGTTTAAATACAATACTCCCTCAATCAGCTCGAATCACTCCGCTAGAAAGCCCTTGCCTCGCGAATCGACCTCCGAACGCCTAGAATCTAGCCATAAATAATTCAATACAATCAACACGAGCTAAAGGAATCAATTCCATAAGAAAATACTTAATCCTTAAAAGTCAAAAAGTCAACTCAAAAGTCAACCCCCGAGTCGACGTCTCGGAATCTGGTAAAAGTCACAAAATCCGAACACCCTTTCAACCACGATTCCAACCATACTAAAATTACTCGAATCCAATATCAAAATCTCGATCAAATCCCCAAAATTCGGCCTAAGAATTTTCATCCATTTTTTTTTTTCAGTTTTCAACCCAAATTACTAATTAAATGATGAAATCAAAGATATAAGCATGGAATTTAACCAAAACTAAGTAAGAATCACTTACCCCAATCACTCCCTTAAAAATCTCTCCAAGAATCGCCTCCCACCGAGCTCCCAAAATCAAATTGCGAAACTGAACTCAAACCCTCGTTTTGAAATATTTAAGTTTCTGCCTAGATGTTATGCATCGCGATCGCGGAACCTATGTCGCGATCACGAAGAACAAATAATCACAGCCTCTAAAATAGTCTACACGAACGCGAAGACACTACTGCGAACGCGATGCTTACCCGACCTGACTCTTCACGAACACGTGCACAACTATGTGATCACGTAGGCTTAAAAACTAATGCCCCAACTGACCACTCCTCTACACGAACGCGTGAACCTTCTCGCGTCCGCGATGACCTAAGACTCTCAAAGCTTCGCGAACGCAGGCCTAATATCGCGAACGTGAAGAATAAATCACCACCTGCCAGCAACAACTCTTCGCGATAGCATCCCTTTCTTTGCGATCGCGAAAGAGGAAACCAGATACACAGACACCAGAAAACTTCAGCCAACCCTTAAGTCCAAAATTCATCTGTTAACCATCCGAAACTCACTCGAGGCCCCAGGGACCTCAACCAAATATACCAACAAGTCCTAAAACGTCATATGAACTTAGTCAAGCCTTCAAATCACATCAAATAATGCTAAAACTATGAATCACACATCGATTCATGCCTAATGAACTTTTGAACTTCTAATTTCTACATTCGATGTCGAAACCATGCCGAAACCTATCAAATCATGTCCGATTGACCTCAAAATTTGCACACAAGTCACAAATGACACCACTGACCTACTTGAACTCCCTGAATCCCAATCCGAGCCCGATAATGACAAATTCCACTCTCGATCAAACTTCTAAATTTTCAACTTTCGCCATTTCAAGCCTAATTCAATTACGGACCTCCAAATCACTATCCGGATACGCTCATAAGTCCAAAATCACCCAACGAAGCTAACAGAACCATAAGAACTCTGTTCCGGAGCTATGTACACACAAGTCAACCTCCGGTCAACCTTTTCAACTTAAACTACCAACCTTGAGACTAAGTATCTCAACTTATTTCGAAACCTTTCCGGACCCGAACTAACTACCTCGGCAAGTCGCATAGCAGCTATAAAGCATAAAATGAGCAGAAAATAGAAAAACGAGGTAACAACTCTCAAAATGACCGGCCGAGTCGTTATATTTATATTTTCGTTCGATGCACTTGTATGTCTTATTCTTATACTCGAGCAGTAGTCCGTTCGAGAACTTGAGTTGATCTTAATTGGTGAACCAATTCTACTCGAACATAGGATAAAACATTCAATCACCTTATTTGATATGACTGTGAATCATACTTGAGTTTAAGTGACTAAATGATCCGAATTATTAAGTCCATAAGTAAATATTGTAGCCAAATGTCTAAGCAATTGAGTCTCTGTCTCCACGACACCAAAACATAACAAATTATTTGTATTATTTAATTTAAAGATAAAAAAATTATTTTAGTTAAATAATAGTGTTATATTTTTCTATAGGATATTAATTAAGCTTGAATGTGAATTTTAAATAATTATCTAACATTGACCAATTTTTACCACGGTCGGAATATATAATACTATATAAAAAATAATACTAGGAAATAAATTTACCGACCATTGTTAGTTGAAAGACTTGAGAAATAAAATAGATATAAATTTAAAACAAGATTCCGATCGAAATCGGTCGGAAACTTGTGTTTATCATTTATAAATGATTTATATATTTATTCATGTTTGACCAAAAGTTTGACTTCAATACCGACTGACATTGGTCGGTAAACTGAACAATCCGACCGATTTCGATCGAAAATTGTTAAATATTATTTAATTTATCTTTTACTTTCTACACAAAAGTCAAAGTTCGACAATATACCGACTGATTTCGGTCGGAATGTTGAACTTACGGATGCAAATTGTATTTCCTGGGTTTTGGCGCTAAATTTACCGACCAACTTCGATCGGTTCAATTAAAAAAGGGAAATTTTTATTTTGGCCATTTCCGATCAAATATGGACGGTTTGCTCTTCCGACGGATTTCGGTCTGAAATCGGCAGACAGATTTTGGGGATTTTCTAGTGGAGGAAAACAACACGATAATTGTACAAAAGCATGACATTAGGTATTGGAATAGGATTTAGGTTATATGTCGTCTAATGAATTTGTTACTCCATAGTATAATTTAACCCGATAAAACATGTTTCATATCATTTATTAAAAGTTATCAGTCAATACTATTAAATAGATTACATGCAATTACTTTCCAAGTGACCTAGCTAATTGTGTAAATAACACCATAAATTTGGATATTGTCCATCCTTTCTTGAATTTAGGAGGCACTGTTTTACGATTCTCATAGATTTTTTCATTTGCTCTTATTTAGTCGGCGTAAGTAAATTTGATATAACCCTATAATATATGAAGTTTAAAAACAAAAGTATCGTTAAAAAACAAAAGAATACCAAGACATTCATTGAAATAGAACTTAGACATTTAGAAAATTTATTTATACGTTTGAAATTATATTGATATATTTTTGTCAAAATAAATAAGTATAAAACTCAAGAAGCAAACCAAGACATTCAATAAATAGAATTTGATTCATTAAGCAAAAATAATAATCATATTTTGCAGCTGAAATGAAGATTCCGATTAAGAAACACAGAGAGTCGCAAGATCAGATGAAGTGCATGCGAGACTTGGAAAATTGATTGGAAAAAGGAAATGATAATCCTTTACAACAGATAACTGTTACAAAACTTGTATTCTAAAATCATAATACCTGGACGAACCTCGATTAATTGATTTACCTTTAACACTGTAACACTCCTATGGGTTATTCTTAATGTTCAAGTCAAATTAAACACACAACCCCCCCCCCCCCCCCAAAAAAAAAAAAAGATGTTATGAGCTGTAGCCTATAGCTAGTTTAAGGAAAAACGTGTTGGGAGAAAGTATGGGTATCTCGTCGTTGTTGCGTGGAAAAGAGTCAAATTCAAAATAAAGAAGATAAAAGACACTAAATTTTTATATGAAAAATCCTTCAAATCAAAGATAAAAATTATATAATCATATAGATCCAAATAGTTCCACTATAATAACAATAGGGTTAGAAAAGTTCTCTATAATAGCTACGCAATAAATGCCAAACACGGAGCAACCGAAACAAAAATGAATCAATTGAAAAAGGAGATTAGAAAAATCACCAAAACATTGAGCTACTATACACGACCGAATCTGAAGTTGCATGCAGATCTCCAAATCAAATTCCCATAGTTTAAATCAAAAACCAAGATGTTAGGAACTTAGTCAAAATTTCAATTTAATCCAATGGTGAACAAATAAGGAAACATGGTTTGAAGTTGGCTGGTATATAGAGAAATTTCTAAAGCAAAGGAATAAGATTTCCTCTCTATTTTTCTCCCAAAGTGGTTACTCTTTCAAATCTATTTTATGTGCTAAAGTCTTTCAAAAGACTAATCCCAATAACTATAAACATTTCTTAAAGTTTGCTCTATTTCAATGAATAACTCTTTCTCTTACTGCCAAAATCAATTCCAAATTGGAATCAAACCCTAAAGAGAATGGAATTAGGTCATTCGTCCTTCGGCTGGATAAGTGGGCAACAACCCAACAACCATAAGGCAAAATGGGTCAATTCGCCCTGTGCGCGAAATAGACATGAGGTCTAGTCCAACTCACAATTTGCAAAATTTGTTTTTTGTACTTATTCATTTTATTATTTTATTTTACCTTCTAATTAACCGAACGAGCTTGTTGAATTTTGAGAGCTATATATATATGGGCGAAATACCATACTTAAGGTCTCATCAACTACAAACCCAGGATCATTAACATCAAATGACCTAATAACGATCAAATTTGGTGGTTAAGAAGCAAAGAGCGAAAGTCAGTCTTTTAAATATACTAGTACAGCCCGGGCCCAAGAACCTTTTTAATTTTTATTTAACATAAAAAAAACTTTTGTTTACAGGCCGTGAAACAAAGTTGGAAGAAATCTATACAATTTGAGTCAAATTGCTTCAAAACTAAGAATACAAATTGATTACCATTTAAGCTACATCAATAGTCAAATTGAAATGAAACTAATAAAAAATATACATTGTGGGTGTCTAAATCAAGATGTAGTTCTTCGTGTTGCTGCAATTCTACCAACTCCCTTATAGTTTTGTGTACTTAGGAAGCAGAATATTTTTGCCTTATGGCCGAGACAACAAACTAATCTGAAAAATACAAAAGTAGAAAAATGTCTTAGGACACGTACGTAACACAAATTATCAGAATGGAAAAAGTAGAACCATCATGTAACATTCTGATATATTGACTGTATTTTCCAGTAGTGTCTTTTTTTCCTTCTTTTTTTCTTATTGGGCAAGGGGACAACGGCATATAATGTCGTGATCTAATAAAATAGAGTTACCTATTTCAACTTCTAGGAACAATGGCTTCATTGTTAGTAGATAACAACATCATCATCAACAACAACAATATACCTAGTATAATTCCACAAGTGGGGTCTGGGGGTAGTGTGTACATATACCTTACCCATACCTGGAGAGGTAGAGAGGCTGTTTCCGATAGACCCTTGGCTCAAGATAAGGTGGAAAGGAATAAAAGGGAAGAAGAAGAAGAAAGAAAGAAAGAAAGAAAGAAAGACGAGGGAGACAAAAGACGATAAGGAAAAATAGAAAAAAAAGTAGCATCGGATAGTAACAATCAGGGAGCAATAATTTTCAGTAAAAGGGATAAAAAGTAGCATTAAATAGTAATAATCAGGGAGAAACAATTTTCAGTAGCAATTTTCAAAAATAATGGGCGAGGTTGTTAAGTACCAGATATAATAACAAACTAAAAGGAAGTAACTTTCAACCAACAACAAGAATATTACTAGTACTACTGGTAAACCTAGGAGAAACTCACAACTACCTGTCAACCCACCACCTTAATCCTCGACCTCCACACCTTCATATCGCTAGTCATGTCCTCGGTTAGGTGAAATACCGACATGTCCTGCCTAATCACCTCTCCCCAATACTTCTTTGGCCTATCCCTGCCCTTTCTCAAGCCCGCCATGGTCAACCTCTCACACCTCCTGACTGGGGCATCTATGTTTCTCCTTCTCACATGCCCAAACCATCGCAGGCTTAATTCCCGCAACTTGGCTTCCACGGATGCCACTCCCACCTTGTCCCTAATAACTTCATTCTCGATCTTGTCTTTCCTGGTATGTCCACACATCCATCTTAACATCCTTATTTCAGCTACGCTCATCTTCTGGACATGATATTTCCTGACGGCCAACGCTCAGCTCCATACAATATAGCCGGTCTAACCACCACCATGTAGAATATGCCCTTAAGTCTAGGCGGCATATACTTATTACATAAAACCCTCGAAGCTAGCCTCCATATCATCCAACCTGCTCCAATGCGGTGGGTAATGATCACGCCCAACTCTAGTCCTAAAATGAATAAGCAGTCGCTACAAATATAATCCGATCTAAAATTCTGGAGTCAAATCCCACAGAGAACTAAGCCTTCGCTATAAATGTTAAGTATCACTAAGAAGATAAGTTCGAACAATTCCTAAGTTATAAATATAAAGATTCTTATGTTAAACTAATTAACTAACAAATTAAAGTAGTGAATTAACAACTACAGATAATAAGGGTTGGAGAATAGATTAAGGAGGTCTAGAGTTATGATTTATCCAATTGTCGGAATCCTTCCCGTTACGTCTTCTATAATTTCCCCTAAGTATTCTCTACCGACCGTGATTACTTCAGGTGTCGTAATTCTCTCTCGAGCAACTACTACAATTTACTAGACATGTTCCCTCGAACTACGCTAGCTGGCACTAACTCACCGCTCACTACGATCGTACCAAGGTTTTGTTATCTCTAATCTCGCCTTTAAACCCTCCGAATTGATCTCTCACATACGTTAGGAGTGATGTTGTTCAATGACTACTTAAATGTACACTCTCTCTCGAGAAATATACACACTAAATAGGCACAATCAGTTGATGGCCATTCAATCAACAACAATAAACACGTAGTTGAACAAGTAGAGAAATCCAATGACTCAATTATATAAAAACGTAATAAGAATTTATCCCACAAAAGATTCCATCAAAACCCTAGATAACAAATTAGCTATTCATAATAGTATCCAAAAGTACAATACTAGAATTCATAACCAATAATGGAAATAGGAAGAAGGAAGTGAAAAACTCGTAGAAGAATTCTTCGTCTTGCTCCTAGCATGTTCTTACCTCCTTGGGTTGATTCCCCTCTCTAAAAATGTCCTCTTTAGGTCGAATTTGCTCTAAAAACGTCCTCCCCTTCTCTTAGACATGTTTAAGGAGTATTTATAGGCTAGGGTTGAAGTCCTTGAGTCCAAATCCGGGTTGGAGACTTTTAACCCGCGACTTTTAATTACCAGGCTATAGACCTCGCGAAGCCAGACTTATAGCGCGGTCAACCTGGCTATAGACCTCGCGAATACTGGTCTGTAGCACGTTCAAGCTGGCTATAGACCTCGCGAAGCCTGGTCTGTAGAACAGTTTGGGTACTTGGCATTTTTGTGCTCTTTTCTTACATTTTCGTCCTCTTTTTGTGCAACCTACACTCGTCTTTGTATTCCTATAGTCCTACACATAAAACAACATAATTTAGCTCAAACCACGCACAATTAACCACTAAACTAACAACATGTAAGGAGAGTAATGTACTAAAAGTATAGCATTTTGGCCTAACATCACCACCCCACACATAAACGTTGCTTGTTCTCGAGTCAACCACCAACTCCTAGAGCACCTTATTTTCGTTTAGCACATCCGAAGCACACCATACCTATGACTATGGTTGATAGCAACAATTAAACTTTAGCATATGCCTTCAATACACACTTTCCTTTACTCCATGTCATACTTCAAAAATTTATTCAACAACAAGACAACATGCTTATAACAATCCTAACCACACAAAACGACTCAATATCACAATGTATTCATGGCTTGAACACTTAACATTACAGAGAAATCTAATAACGTCACATATCCCTTGCGAAATCATGTGCCCTCACAACAAAAACAAAAGAGTAAGTTGAATCCACTCATTCAAATCAAATGCTCAAATATATTTTAAGGATTCAGATAATACAAAAAAATTCCTCGCTCTCACAAAGAATTCACATGCATGCACAAAGTACCATAGGCTTGCTCATTATGTAAACCTTCACTAATGTAGGCTTGCTCAATCTAAAATCAATTAGGACTTTTTTATGGTTGTAATATGGGCAAAGGGACGGGTAGGATAAATTTAGGAATAGTGACTAACCCTCCTAAGCACTTTAACACATCACAAACTTAAGTTTAAGCACATTTTTCTTCAATACAACTTCACATTCACAAACAATATCACCCATAGAAATATTTTCTCTTTCTTTAAGCACTACTTTAATTCATACCCACTAGTAAGGACAAGATATTCTTATTTTCTTTTGCTACATATTTTCTTTTCTTTTCAACAATACTTTTATTTTCTTTTCTACCATTCCTGCTAGTGGTGTATTCCTTACAATACAAGTACACCTTTCTTTCTTTCATTGGTTCCACTCGAATAAAAGAAGTATTTATGGATTTTACTATTTTTTTAATTTGTTTTGTGTATTTTGAGTTAGACTTTAAACTCTTAAGAAAACTATCTAATAGATCTATCGTCGGAAAAAGTCCAATCTTTTCTATTTTATTTTTAAAAAAATTATTCAATTAAATTAACACAACTAAAATGGCATAGAAAATCACCTAGAGAATTTCCTCACCCCACACTTAAAATTGTACATTGTCCCCAATGCACACCCATAAATACAAGAGGTAAAAGAAACTCCCTGATAGGCCAAATGCCGAAGCATTAGCAGCTCATGGGGTACTCAGACTTCTCCCATACTTGGTTCTTTGTGCGGGCAGCCCATTCTTAGTTCTAACCATCTCACTTGGTTATGCTTTCTTCCAATGGCCTTGCTTCCCATGCTCATAGAGAAATAAAAAATAACACTACAAGAATAATACAATAATAAAGAATAAAGAATTAAAAAAAAAGTAAAGGTGGGTTGCCTCCCAACTAGCTCTTGATTTTATGTCGCGGCACGACGCGAATCACATTTTGCCTCTACTTCGAACTTATGAATTGGACCCTAAGTTTTGCTTCAAGCTTATGATTATGCTCCTAGGGTGGTGGAATGAATCTAACTGGCCCAAGCAAATAGTGTAGTATTCTGCAGTTCTTGGCCTTTAGATGAGGTGTGTAATCTCGACTTTCTGGCAAGAAGAATTCAGAATGTAGGCACATTGTTCCTCATTCCTTGACTCCTCAAGTGGCTCAGATGACTCTATTTCTATATCATCATTCAAACACAATGTGAAAAAATGCTTGGAGTGTGGACCAATATGCTCAACTACATGAAACTTTGGGACTATCAACATCCTCAACACCAATGACACTAGAGTCAACTAAATATGTATGTTCAATGTCCTTGGTTGACTCTAGTATCTCTTCTACAACATCGACATCCTCAAATTCTAGTTTGATTAATTATTAGTGTTGTACTATGGACCCCTCTATTGGCACCTCAATTTTTGTCTCTAATGCACACTGCTATTGGCTAATATTCATAATATTATCTTGTTGAGCATTTAAAGCCTCAACCAATTGCCTCATTTGTGCCTTAAGGTTAAGAATAGTTGTCTCTTGCCTTTGGATAGTATCCCGTTGCCTTTGGTTAGTATCCCCTAGCCTTTGTATTTGCAGTTGTTTCTCATTACTTCGTTCCAAGAGGCACTTTAACATATCTTTGATCTTTTTGAGGTCATCATCCCTGGGTCCTTTGTTACTATTAACTTCACCAGAATAAGAAGAAGCATCAAAGTAAGGGGTTGGGGGAAGATAAGAAATATAAGCAAAAGGATAAAAGTGACCATCTTGACCACCACAAAATCACATACATTCCACACATAAGATTGAGTTAATGCACATAACTCGCTCTCGAAAATATTTTGATAATTTTGCAACAGGTGGTTTCCTCGACAATAAGCACAAGGAAGATCAACAGTAGAATAACCAATATCGAAACTCCCATAATTCCAAGATGCCATATTTCTCAAATCAACAAGTAAAACTAAAATAAAAAAATTCAAATACTAAAAAAAACAAGGTAAAAGTTCAAACATGAAACCTAGCAATATGTACACCTACAACTACACTGTTAGTTCCCGATAACGGTGTCAAAATTTGATCGCGCCCAACTCTAGTCCTAAAAAGGATAAGCGGTCGCTGCAAATATAATCATGTCTAAAAGTTCGGAGTCGAATCCCTCAAAGAACTAAGGCTTCGCTATAATTGTTAAGTATCACTAAGAAGACAAGTTCGAACAATTCTTAAGTTATTAATATAACGATTCTTATGTTAAACTAATTAACTAACAAATTAAAGTAGTGAATTAACAACTAGAGATAATAAGGTTTAGAGAATAGATTAAGGAGGTCTAGAGTTATGATTTCCCCAATTATCAGAATCCTTCCCGCTACGTCTTCAATAATTTTTCCTAAGTATTCTCTACCGACCGTGAGTACTTCGGGTGTCGTAATTCTCTCTCGAGCAACTACCACAATTTACTAGACATGTTCTCTCGAACTATGCTAGTTGGCACTAACTCACCGCTCACTACAATCGCACCAAGGTTTCGTTATCTCTAATCCAGGTTTAAACTCTCCGTATAGATCTCTCACATACGTTAGGAGTGATGTTGTTCATTGACTACCTAAATATGTACTCTCTCTCTCTCTCTCTCTCTCTCTCTCTCTCTCTCTCTCGAAATATACACACTAAATAGGCACAGTCAATTTATGGCCATTCAATCAACAACAATAAATACGTAGTTGAACAAGTAGAGAAATCCAATGACTCAATTATATAAAAACGTAATAAGAATTCATCCTACAAAAGATTCCATCAAAACCCTAGATAACAAATTAGCTATTCATAATAGTATGCAAAAGTACAATACTAGAATTCATAACCAATAATGGAAATAGGAAGAAGGAAGTGAAAAACTCGTAAAAGTATTTTTCGCCTTGCTCCTAGCATGTTCTCGCCTCCTTGGGTCAAATCCCTTCTCTAAAAACTTCCTCTTTAGGTTGAATTTGCTCTAAAAACGTCCTCCCCGTCTCTTAGACATGTTTAGGGAGTATTTATAGGCTAGGGTTGAAGTCCTTGAGTCCAAATCCGGGTTGGAGACTTTTAACCCGCGACTTTTAATTACCAGGCTATAGACCTCGTGAAGCCAGACTTATAGCGAGGTCAACCTGGCTATAGACCTCGTGAAGCTTGGTCTGTAGCACGTTCAAGCTGGCTATAAGCCTCGTGAAGCCTGGTCTGTAGTGCGGTCAAGATGATTATAGACCTCGTGAAGCCTGGTCTGTAGCACGATTTAGGTACTTGGCATTTTTGTGCTCTTTTCTTGCATTTTCGTCCTCTTTTTGTGCAACCTTCACTCGTCTTTATCTTTCGATGCTCCTACACATAAAACAACATAATTTATCTCAAATGTCGCACAATTAACCACTAAACTAACAACATGTAAGGTGAGTAATGTACTAAAAGTATAGTATTTTGTCCTAACATCACCACCCCACACATAAACATTGCTTGTCCTCGAGTCAACCACCAACTCCTAGAGCACCTTATTTTCGTTTAGCACATCCGAAGCACACCATACCTATGACTATGGTTGATAGCAACAATTAAACTTTAGCATATGCCTTCAACACACACTTCCCTTTACTCCATGTCATACTTCAAAAATTTATTCAACAACAAGACAACATGCTTATAACAATCCTAACCACACAAACCGACTCAACATCACAATGACTTCATCACTTGAACACTTAACATCATAAAGAAATCTAATAACGTCACCTATCCCTTGCGAAATTATGTGCCCTTATAACAAGAACAAAAGAGTAAGTTAAATCCACTCATTCGAATCAAATGCTCAAATATATTTTAAGAATTCAGATAAATCAAAAAAATTCCTCGCTCTCACAAAGAAGTCACATGCATACATAAAGTACCATAGGCTTGCTCATTATGTAAACCTCCACTAATGTAGGCTTGCTCAATCTAAAATCAATAAGGACTTTTTCAGTGTTGTAATGCGGGCTAAGGGACGGGTAGGATAAATTTAGGAATAGTGACTAACCCTACTAAGCACTTTAACACATCACAAACTTAAATTTAAGCACATTTTTCTTCAACACAACTTCACTTTCACAAATAATATCACCCCCAGAAATATTTTCTCTTTCTTTAAACACTACTTTAATTCATACCCACTAGTAAGGACAAGATATTCTTATTTTCTTTAGCTACATATTTTATTTTATTTTCAACATTACTTTTATTTTCTTTTCTACCATTTCTGCTAGTGGTGTTTTCCTTACAATACAAGTACACATTTCTCTCTTTCATTGGTTCCACTCAAATAAAAGAAGTATTTTTGGATTTTACTATTTTTTTAATTTGTTTTGTGTGTTTTTGGTTAGACTTTAAACCCTCAAGAAAACTATCTAATAGATCTATCGACGGAAAAAGTCCAATCTTTTGTATTTTATTTTTAAAAAGAATTTCAATTAAAATAACACAACTAAAATGGCATAGAAAGTCACCCAGAGAATCTCCTCACCCCACACTTAAAATTGTGCATTATCCCCAATGCATACCCATAAATACAAGAGGTAAAAGAAACTCCCTGGTGGCCAAATGCCGAAGCATTAGTAGCTCATGGGGTACTCAGACTTCTCTCATACTTTGTTCTTTGTGCGGGCAACCCACACTTAGTTCTAACTATCTCACTTGCTTATGCTTTCTTTCAATGGACTTGCTTCCCATGCTCATAGAGAAATAAAAAACAACACTACAAGAATAATACAATAATAAAGAATAAAGAATTAAAAAAAAAGTAAAGGTGGATTGCCTCCCAACAAGTGCTTGATTTAACGTCGCGGCACAACGTGAATCACTTTTTTGCCTCCACTTCGAACTTATGAATTGGACCCTAAGTTTTGCTTCAAGCTTATGATTATGGTCCTCGACTGGTAGAATGAATCTAACTGACCCAAGCAAATAATGTAGTATTCTGCACTTCTTGGCCTTTAGATGAGGTGTGTAATCTCGACTTTCTGGCAAGAAGAATTTCAGAATGTAGGTACCTTGTTCCTCATTCCTTGACTCCTCAAGTGGCTCGGATGACTCTATTTCTATATCATCATTCAAACACAATGTGAAAAAATGCTTGGAGTGTGGACCAATGCGCTCAACTACATGAAACTTTGGGACTGTCAACATCTTCAACACCAATGACACTACAATCAACTAAATATGTATGTTCCATGTCCTTGGTTGACTCTAGTATCTCTTCTACAACATCGGCATTCTCAAATTCTAGTTTGATTGATTGTTAGTGTTCTACTATGGACCCCTCTATTGGCACCTCATTTTTTGTCTCTAATGCACACGGCTCATGGCTACTATTCATAATATTATCTAGTTGAGCATTTAAAGCCTCAACCAATTGCCTCATTTGTGCCTCTAGGTTAAGAATAGTTGTCTCTTGCCTTTGGATAGTATCCCATTGCCCGTGTTTAGTATCCCCTAGCCTTTGTATTTGCAGTTGTTTCTCATTACTTCGTTCCAAGAGGTACTTTAACATATCTTTGATCTTTTTCAGGTCATTATCCCTAGGTTTTTTGTTCCTTTTAACTTCACCAGAAAAAGAAGAAGCATCAAAGTAAGGGGTTGGGGGAAGATACGAAATATAAGCGCAACCATAAAAGTGACTATCTTGACCACCACAAAATCACTTACATTCCACACATAAGATTGAGTTGGTGCACATAACTCGCTCTCGAAAATATTTTGATAATTTTGCAACAGGTAGTTTCCTCCACAATAAGCACTAGGAAGATCAACAGTAGAATAACCAATATCGAAACTCCCATAATTCCAAGATGTCATATTTCTCAAATCAACAAGTAAAACTAAAATAAAAAAATTCAAATACTAAAAAAACAAAGTAAAAGTTCAAACATGAAACCTAGAAATATGTACACCTACAACTACACCATTAGTTCCCGACAACGGTGTCAAAATTTGATCACGCCCAACTTTAGACCTAAAAAGGATAAGCGGTCGCTGCAAATATAATCCTGTCTAAAAGTTCGGAGTCATATCCCTCAAAGAACTAAGGATTCGCTATAATTGTTAAGTATCACTAAGAAGACAAGTTCGAACAATTCCTAAGTTATAAATATAACGATTCTTATGTTAAACTAATTAACTAACAAATTAATGTAGTGAATTAACAATTAGAGATAATAAGGGTTAGAGAATAGATTAAGGTGGTCTAGAGATATGATTTCCCCAATTATTAGAATCCTTCCCACTACGTCTTTTATAATTTTGCCTAAGTATTCTCTACCGACCGTGAGTACTTCGGGTGTCGTAATTCTCTCTCGAGCAACTACCACAATTTACTAGACATGTTCTCTCGAACTATGCTAGCTGGCACTAACTCACCGCTCACTACGATCGCACCAAGATTTCGTTATCTCTAATCCGGATTTAAACCCTCTATATTGATCTCTCACATACGTTAGGAGTGATGTTGTTCAACGACTACCTAAATGTGTTCTCTCTCTCTCTCTCTCTCTCTCTCTCTCTCTCTCTCTCTCGAAATATACACACTAAATAGGCACAGTCAATTGATGGCCATTCAATCAACAACAATAAATACGTAGTTGAACAAGTAGAGAAATCCAATGACTCAATTATATAAAAACGTAATAAGAATTCATCCTACAAAAGATTCCATCAAAACCCTAAATAACAAATTAGCTATTCATAATAGTATGCAAAAGTACAATACTAGAATTCATAACCAATAATGAAAATAGGAAGAAGGAAGTGAAAATCTCGTAAAAGTATTTTCCGCCTTGCTCCTAGCATGTTCTTGCCTCCTTGGGTCGAATCCATTCTCTAAAAACGTCCTATTTAGGTCGAATTAGCGCTAAAAACGTCCTCCCCTTCTCTTAGACATGTTTAGGGAGTATTTATAGGCTAGGGTTGAAGTACTTGAGTCCAAATCCGGGTTGGAGATTTTTAACCCGCGACTTTTATTTACCAGGCTATAGACCTCGTGAAGCCAGACATATAGCGCGGTCAACCTGGCTATAGACCTCGCGAAGCCTTGTCTGTAGCACGTTCAAGCTGGCTATAGACCTCGCGAAGCCTGGTCTGTAGCGCGGTCAAGATGGCTATAGACCTCGTGAAGCCTGGTCTATAGCACGATTTGGGTACTTTGCATTTTTGTGCTCTTTTCTTGCATTTTCATTCTCGTTTTGTGCAACCTTCACTCGTCTTTGTCTTTTGATGCTCCTACACATAAAATAATATAATTTATCTCAAACGTCGCACAATTAACCACTAAACTAACAACATATAAGGCGAGTAATGTACTAAAAGTGTAGCATTTTGGCCTAACATAACCACTCCACACATAAACGTTGCTTGTCCTTGAGTCAACCACCAACTCCTAGAGCACCTTATTTTCGTTTAGCACATCCGAAGCACACCATACCTATGACTATGGTTGATAGCAACAATTAAACTTTAGCATATGCCTTCATCACACACTTTCCTTTACTCCATGTCATACTTCAAAAATTTATTCAACAACAAGACAACGTGCTTATAACAATCCTAACTACATAAACCGACTCAATATCACAATGTATTCATGGCTTGAACACTTAACATCATAAAGTAATCTAATAACGTCACATATCCCTTGCGAAATCATGTGCCCTCACAACAAGAACAAAAGAGTAAGTTGAATCCACTCATTCAGATCAAATGCACAAATATATTTTAAGGATTCAGATAAATCAAAAAAATTCCTCTCTCACAAAGAAGTCACATGCATGCACAAAGTACCATAGGCTTGCTCATTATGTAAACCTTCACTAATGTAGGCTTGCTCAATCTAAAATCAATTAGGACTTTTTCATGGTTGTAATGTGGGCTAAGGGACGGGTAGTATAAATTTAGGAATAGTGACTAACTCTCCTAAGCACTTTAACACATCACAAACTTAAATTTAAGCGCATTTTTCTTCAACACAACTTCACTTTCTTAAACAATATCACCCCCAGAAATATTTTCTCTTTCTTTAAGCACTACTTTAATTCATACCTACTAGTAAGGACAAGATATTCTTATTTTCTTTTCAACAATACTTTTATTTTCTTTTCTACCATTCCTGCTAGTCGTGTATTCCTTACAATACAAGTACATATTTCTTTCTTTCATTGGTTCCACTCAAATAAAAGAAGTATTTTTGGATTTTACTATTTTTTTAATTTATTTTGTGTGTTTTTGGTTAGACTTTAAACCCTCAAGAAAACTATCTAATAGATCCATTGTCGGAAAAAGTCCAATCTTTTCTATTTTATTTTAAAAAAAAATTATTGAATTAAAATAACACAACTAAAATGGCATAGAAAGTCACCCAGAGAATCTCCTCATCCCACACTTAAAATTGTACATTTTCCCCAATGCACAGCCATAAATACAAGAGGTAAAAAAAACTCCCTGGTAGGCCAAATGCCGAAGCATTAGCAGCTCATGGGGTACTCAGACTTCTCCCATACTTGGTTCTTTATGCGGACAACCCACACTTAGTTCTAACTATCTCACTTGCTTATGCTTTCTTCGAATGGCCTTGCTTCCCATGCTCATAGAAAAATGAAAAACAACACTACAAGAATAATACAATAATAAAGAATAAAGAATTAAAAAAAAAGTAAAGCTGAGTTGCCTCCCAACAAGTGTTTGATTTAACGTCGCGGCACGACGCGAATCACTTTTTGCCTCTACTTCGAACATATGAATTGGACCCTAAGTTTTGCTTCAAGCTTATGATTATGGTCCTCGGGTGGTGGAATGAATCTAACTGGCCCAAGCAAACAATGTAGTATTCTGCACTTCTTGGCCTTTAGATGAGGTGTGTAATCTCGACTTTCTAGCAAGAAGAATTCCAGAATGTAGGCACCTTGTTCCTCATTCCTTGACTCCTCAAGTGGCTCGGATGGCTCTATTTCTATATCATCATTCAAACATATTGTGGAAAAATGCTTGGAGTGTGGACAAATGCGCTCAACTACATTAAACTTTGGGACTGTCAACATCTTTAACATCAATGACACTAGAATCAACTAAATATGTATGTTCAATGTCCTTGGTTGACTCTAGTATGTCTTCTATAACATCGGCATCCTCAAATTCTAGTTTGATTAATTGTTAGTGTTATAATATGGACCCCTCTATTGGCACCTCAATTTTTGTCTCTAATGCACACTGCTCCTGGTTACTATCTATAATATTATCTTGTTGAGCATTTAAAGACTCAACCAATTGCCTCACTTGTGCCTCTAGGTTAAGAATAGTTGTCTCTTCCCTTTGGATAGTATCCCATTGCTTTTGCTTAGTATCCCCTAGCCTTTGTATTTGCAGTTGTTTCTCATTACTTCGTTCCAAGAGGCATTTTAACATATCTTTGATCTTTTTCAGGTCATCATCCCTGGGTTCTTTGTTCCCATTGACTTCACCAGAAAAAGAAGAAGCATCAAAGTAAGGGTTGGGGAAAGATAAGAAATATAAGCACAACCATAAAAGTGACCATCTTGACCACCAGAAAATCACATACATTTCACATATAAGATTGAGTTGGTGCACATAACTCGCTCTCGAAAATATTTTGACAATTTTGCAACAGGTGGTTTCCTCCACAATAAGCACAAGAAAGATCAACAGTAGAATAACCAATATCGAAACTCCCATAATTTCAAGATGCCATGTTTCTCAAATCAACAAGTAAAACTAAAATGAAAAAATTCAAATACTAAAAAAAAAGTAAAATTTAAAACATGAAATCTAGCAATATGTACACCTACAACTACACTGTTAGTTCTCGACATTTCAAAATTTGATCACGCCCAACTCTAATCTTAAAAAGGATAAGCGGTCGCTGCAAATATAATCCTGTCTAAAAGTTCGGAGTCGAATCCCTCAAAGAACTAAGACTTCGCTATAATTGTTAAGTATCACTAAGAAGACAAGTTCGAACAATTCCTAAGTTATAAATATAACGATTCTTATGTTAATCTAATTAACTAACAAATTAAAGTAGTAAATTAACAATTAGAGATAATAAGGGTTAGAGAATAGATTAAGGAGGTCTAGAGTTATGATTTTTCCAATTATCAAAATCCCTCCCGCTACGTCTTCTATAATTTTGCCTAAGTATTCTCTACCGATCGTGAGTACTTATGGTATCATAATTCTCTTTCGAGCAACTATCACAATTTACTAGACATGTTCTCTCAAACTATGCTAGCTGGCACTAACTCACGGCTCACTACGATGGCACCAAGGTTTTGTTATCTCTATTCCGGCTTTAAGCCCTCCGTATTGATCTCTCATATACGTTAGGAGTGATGTTATTTAACGACTACCTAAATGTGTACTCTCTCTCTCTCTCTCTCTCTCTCTCTCTCTCTCTCTCTCTCGAAATATACACACTAAATAGGCACAGTCAATTGATGGCCATTCAATCAACAACAATAAATATGTAGTTGAACAAGTAGAGAAATCCAATGACTCAATTATATAAAAACGTAATAAGAATTCATCCTACAAAAGATTCCATCAAAACTCTAGACAACAAATTAGCTATTCATAATAGTATGCAAAAGTACAATACTAGAATTCATAACCAATAATGAAAATAGGAAGAAGGAAGTGAAAAATTCGTAAAAGTATTTTTCGCCTTGCTCCTATCATGTTCTTGCCTCCTTGGGTCGAATCCCTTCTCTAAAAACGTCCTCTTTAGGTCGAATTTTCTCTTAAAACGTCCTCCCCTTCTCTTAGACATGTTTAGGGAGTATTTATAGGTTAGGCTTGAAGTCCTTGAGTCCAAATCCGAGTTGGAGACTTTTAACCCGTGACTTTTAATTACCAGGGTATAGACCTCGCGAAGCCAGACTTATAGCATGGTCAACCTGGCTATAGACCTCGCGAAGCCTTGTCTGTAGCACGTTCAAGCTGGCTATAGACCTCTCGAAGCATGGATTGTAGCACGGTCAAGATGGCTATAGACTTCATGAAGCCTGGTCTGTAGCACGATTTGGATACTTGGCATTTTTGTGCTCTTTTCTTGTATTTTCGTCCTCGTTTTGTGCAACCTTCACTCGTCTGTGTCTTCCGATGCTCCTACACATAAAACAATATAATTTAGCTCAAATGTCGCATAATTAACCACTAAACTAACAACATATAAGGCGAGTAATATACTAAAAGTATAGCATTTTGGCCTAACATCAGGTAACATCCTCGTCAATCTTCTGTTGCCTTGGATTATAGACCCAAGATACTTGAAACTATCTCTCGCGGGAATGACTTGGATATCAATCTTTACTTCCACTTCTTTTTCATGCCTCTCATCACTGAACTTGCACTCCAAGTATTCAATTTTCGACCTACTCAACTTGAAACCTTTGGACTCCGGCGTCTGTCTCCAAACTTCATTGTCAGTAGATCAAAGCCATAAAAGTGAGAACTACATTGTAGCACAAAAATGAGAAAACAGGACAGTACATGCTTAAAGAAATAAAGTCATGTTTCATGTAAGTTCATTAATTACCTCAAAGCCAAGTCTTATTAACTAACAACACCGGGCAGTACATGATAAGAACCTCAGTTGGAAGACAGAATTGACGATAACTTCAAAATGAGATCTCTATCCAAAAAATAAAATGCTTGTGAGCAGCGAAGAATTACTTATTTCCTCACTGGTACATGAAGTAGAATGGATTTACCTTAAGAGGATTTGGCACTAAAAATAGGCTGATTAGATCCAAACTCCAAATTAATTGATATTAAAAAAATAAGATGCTCTGGCAAATCTTCCTCCCGTGATAATGTCTTTAAGATCTAGATTATCAACAAAAATGCTGCAGAAAAAGTATATGATTAGCTAGCTTAATAACATTATTGTTCCAACTATTAAAAATATTAATGTGACAAAGTTGAACAACGGTCCATAACAGAAAAAGTCTCGCTTCCTGTTGGTAGTAGATTTTTATGACTAACTGTTGGTTGATCGCCTTACTATCTTGTTATTTTATTCTGCTTTTATATGAATTTTTGGTACTGTCCCTTCTTGTCTATAATTTCATTAATGTGGTGCTTATACTTTTCTGAGTCGAGTGTCTATTGAAAATAACCTCTCTATCCTCACAAGATAAAGGTAAGGTCTGCGTACACACTATCCTTCCCAGAACTCACGGTGTGGGATAATACTGGGAATGTTATTGTTGTTGTTGTTTCTGTTTTTACAATTGGATCACGTTTCACATCGGTTTTCGCGGCCTTCATGGTTTTAAACCTTAGGATTTTTAATCTGAAACTTAGGTGCAGTATATAATCTCACAAAATCAGCAGATACAAACCTTGGGTGAACTTGTTTGCACTCTTTTGTGCCTTCTTCTCAACCAAAGCTATTGTTGGATTGATCACTGCAATCACTTACCGAACTCTAGTCCGTTCACTTTTGGGAACCACTCTCCGCAGCAGACTCTTATATTCCCACCTGATTTTTTATTTCATAGATACCCATTTGGCAGAATCCCCGGCCTTGTACTTGTTCTTTGAAAAACTGGTACGTTTTGATAAAGAAGCCATTGTATGGAAGAAAGAAAAGGCTTTTGCTTGAACAGAGTTAAAGAAAAGATGAAGAGCAGGATGCAAGCCGAATAAGAAAAGCTTGTCTAATTATGAAGTATAGAGGAGAAGGTTGATGCGTATAAGTAAAGGTTTTGACGGCTAAATTCATGGCCATGATTACCTCGAGAATCGGCAAAAGTTATGATGATCAATCGTGGGATGATGCGTGTTCGGGGCACTAAATGCGGAGAGACGTGCGTCTAATCAACCGTCAGAAGCCTTCAGAAGGAGTTATAGTAATTCCTGCCAAAAGAGTGTTTCTACCAACTTCCCGGTTATACAAAGTTGTGTCACCGAAAAGCAGGAGAACTATCTGTATAGGGTAAAATATGTTATGACACGTGGTCACCCAAAAGAGGTACACGTAGAACCCAAGACGGGGGATGTCCAAGACCGAAGACAACTATTCTGTTTGTCACCGTAAAAAATAACGCTCATAAAGGTGTGATGAATACTCTTCACCCGGTAGCATTTAATAGAGAATATTCCGTGGTATTAAGAACGATTGCTCATTACAGGAAATTTGGCATTTATGTTCACTGTTACATCTTCATCAATGAACCTCATAATTGACATTAAACAAGAGCACGATCCTAGGACCTCCTTCCCTAGACGTAGTTATAAATAGTGAGCTCAGTTATCATTGTAAGGGGGAGTTTTTCTAAAAACTCATGCAACATTCTATTCAAAGCTTAATACAATCTTATCTTCTTGCTTTTTGATTTTATTGTTGTTGTGCCCAGATAACCTATTCCCAGAACTGTTATTTCTGTTATTTCGTCTCCATCTCAAGGTTAAGTTTTGCATAATTTTTTAATTATTTTATTATTTTAGGATCAAAGTTATTTCGCTTGTCTAGAAACCACGTATAAATCCAACTGTACTGTTTTACGGGTAAACAGTTTGGCGCGCACCATGGGGCCTAGACAGTCGTGCGATTAAATTGATCCTTGTCTTTTTTACTAACGTGATTTGATTATTTTGTCCTAGAAAAAATCATAACAAATGGCAGATAACATTGTTAACAACACGCACAATTCTGAGATTTGAGGGGACCAGCCTCAATTCGAGGACTCAATCAGTGACACCTACAATGAGGGGAATGGCGACACAACGGTGCATGACTGGCAGTATTCGGGACACAACTCTCGATGATGCAGAAGAAGAATAAGTCGTTGATGCGGTAAGGGTGTTGCAAGAGCAACAGGTGATCATTCTAGACCATATCATAGGACAAGATAAGGTTATGATGGAGTTGAAGCAGGCGCTGTCGGCAACTTCGAATAATGCGAATAGACGAGATCTGATTCCTCCCGGTGCTCCCGCGAATCAAATAACATAGAGGGTCGATAACAACACTCCTAGAGGCGAAGTTGGCTCCGATCAGGCTGGGGGGGAGAGGATCCGGCCTAAATAACGAGAATGATCCTTTCAAAAATGAACCTTTATAGTTTATGAGGGAAGTGAACGCCTGCATGGATAAAATCCCGGTCGCACCACCGGTGCTGAAAGGCCCGGACTCAAAGAAGTATACTCAATTGCCATACAGGCCAAGTGCGGCAGCAGAATTAATCCCAAAGCGGTTCAAAATGCCCGATGTGTCAAAGTATGACGGAACTTCAGAACCTCAGGAGCACGTTACCACTTACACAACGGCGGTGAAGGGAAATGATTTAGCTCCTCACGAAATTGAATCTCTTTTGCTAAAGAAATTTGGAGAAACTCTCACGAGGGTAGCCTTGACGTGGTATTCACTGTTACCCGAGCATTCCATAGACTCCTTTGAGATGCTCGCAGACTCTTTCATCAAGGCTCATGCCGGGGCCAAAAAAGCACAGGCCCAAAAGGCCAACATATTCAGGATTACGCAAGAAGAGTCCAAGTTACTACGAGAATTTGTTAGCCGATTCCAGAAGGAGAGAATGTTGCTCCCAGTTGTCCCGGATAAATGGGCGGCTGAAGCCTTCACCAAGGGATTGAATCCGAGAAGTTCAGACGCTTCCCAAGAGCTGAAGGAAAGCCTACTTGAGTTTTAAAAAATGACTTGGGCGGATGTCCACAACCGGTACGAGTCAAATATAAGGATCGAAGATGATCAAGTTGGTTTTCCATCATCGACCAAAGGATGAGAGAAGAACAGAGAAAAATCAAAAGATGATTACGACATGGACAAACGGACTTCGAGGGGGAGGTACTTTCCCTACGAACGGACCGAAGGCCGTGGCAGAGGCTTCCGGACAGCGGACAGATTTGTCGTGGACAGAAGGACTGATCATTATCGGAACAACAGATCACTGCAGGATGAAGAAGTGTCAGGGTCACGAGATCCTTATTACCCCAAGTTATCGGAATACAACTTCAACGTTAGTATAGTGGAGTTAGTGTCACCCATGAGAAATATCAAAGAAGCACGATTCCCGAAACCAATGAGATATGATCCCAACCAAAGGGATCCCGACTTATGTTGTGAATAGCATAGGACGAATGGCCACCGGACAGAGGACTACCGACACCTCAGGGAAGAAATGGCAACATTATTGAAGAATGGTCACCTCAGAGAATACTTGAGTGACCGGGCTAAGAAAAATTATGGTAGTAGCCGGGACAATGTGGAACCCTCAAAAGAAGGAAAAGATCCCCCATGCCAAACAATTAATATGATATTCGAAGAAAAATGATCAACGGGGTCACCTTTTCGGCAGCAAAAAAGATGAAAGTATCGATAACTCATAGCAAAAGGCTCCGGGAAGACGATATCACTTTTATGGAGGAAGACGCAGACTGATTTCTACTACCATACAATGACGCACTGGTAATTTATTTAATTATGCTGGATTTTAAGATAAAATGTGTTCTAGTGGATCCAGGAAGTTTGGCTAATATCATACAATGGAGAGTATTGGAGCAAGCTAAACTCATCGGAAGCATTATTCCGGCCACAAAGCTCCTCGCCGGATTCAACTTCGCGAGCATGAAAACCTGAGGAGAAATGTTATTACTCACAAACGCCGAAGGAGTAATGAAAACAACTCTCTTCGAAGTGATAGGTGGTTATATGGGATATAACGTCATTCTGGGAAGGCCATGGTTGCACGAGATAAAAGATGTACCATCAACGTATCATCAATTGCTGAAGTTTCCAACACCCGAAGGAATTATGCAGATAAGGGGTGACCAACCAGCGGTAAGGGAGATGAATTCAATATCGGTCTCCAATAGCAAAGGAAAGGAATGTGCGGCATAGCAACTACAGGAACCGGCACCTACTCCCGAACTAGATAAAGTTAGCCTATGGGCAGAGGCGTCGGAATATTATCAGGTGCCGAGATATTTTCAGGTTCCAGAAGAGACGGATGCAATGAAATCCACAATAGAAGAGCTTGATCAAGTTGCATTATTCGAAGAATTCCTAGGAAGGAAGTTCCACTTGGGGACAAGACTGCACCCGTAGCTCAGGTCTGACTTTATTAAATTCCTTAAATCTAATGCCGATTGTTTTGCATGGTCGCATGAGGATATGACCGATATCCCGATAGAGGTAGCCATACACAAGTTAAGTTTGGATCCCACCATACCTCCGGTAAGACAAAAGAAATGCATTATTGCCGAAGCCAGGAATAAATTTGTCAAAGAAGAGATAACCCGCTTAGTTAATATCGGTTCGATCCGAGAGGTAAGATATCCAGACTGGTTAGCCAATGTAGTGGTAGTTCCTAGGAAGAACAATAAATTTTGCATGTGTGTAGATTATAAAGATCTCAATAAGGCATTCCCAAAGGACTCGTTGCCACTACCAAACATCGATCAAATGATTGATGCCACGCCCGGGCACGAGTTAATGAGTTTTCTCGATACTTATTTCGGGTACAACCAAATTAAGATGAACCTGAGGGATTAGAAAAAAACTTTGTTTATAAAACAATTTCGGCATATTGATGCCCTTTGGGTTGAAAAACACCGTAACCACTTATCAACGGCGTGAACAAGATATTTGAAAATCAAATAGGAAAAACTATGGAAGTTTATATAGACAATATGCTCGTTAAGTCTTTGAATGCAGGTGATCACCTTAAGCACCTGCAAGAAACTTTTGACATCTTAAGAAAGCATAATATGAAACGTAACCCCGAGAAATGCGCGTTCGGGGTCAGCTCTGATAAGTTTTTTGGATTTCTGGTATCGCAAAGGGGAATTGAGGTAAACCCTGATAAGATTAAGGTCATAGAAGACATCCCGAACCAACTATCAAATGTGAAGGAAGTCCAAAGGCCCACAGGGAGATTGGTAGCTTTGCGTAGGTTCATTTCCCGGTCATTAGAAAAATGTCATCATTTCTTCGCACTGCTCAAAAAGAAAAATAATTTCGAACGGACCCAGGAGTGCCAACAGGCTTTGAGGGATTTGAAAAAGTACTTGTCAAGCCCTTCATTGCTTTCAAAACTAAAAAAAAGGTGAAACGTTGTTAGTCTACCTTGCGGTCTCAAAAGTCACGGTAAGTGCGATTTTAGTCCGTGAGCACGAAGGTACGTAATCTCCCACTTATTATGTTAGTAAAATTTTAACGGGAGCAGAAACTCGCCACCCACATTTGGAGAAACTAGACTTAGATCTCGTAGTTGCCGCTCGGGTGCTGAGGCCCTACTTCGAATTCCACCCGATAGCCGTGGTGACCACTTTCCCTTTGCGGAACGTCCTCCATAAACCCGAGCTCTCTGGTAGATTGGACAAATGGACCATTGAAATGAGTGAGTTCGACATAGAATATAAATCAAGGACTGCAATTAAGTTGCAAGTCTTGGCTAACTTCGTGGCTAATTTCAGTCCAGGATTACTGCCTCTGGCAACCAAGGAGGCAGTAATGGTGTTGGAATCAACATCAGGGGTTTGGACCTTTTTTACGGATGGATCTTCCAACATAAAAGGGTTCGGGCTTGTTATAGTCTTAATCACGCCTTTGGGGGAAATCGAAAGGCAAGCCATTAGAACGGTCTCTTTAACTAACAATGAAGCAGAGTATGAAACTTTGATTGCAGGGCTCGAATTGGCCTAGGGACTCAACTCCGATGTCATCAAAATCTAATGTGACTCACAACTGGTGGTAAATCAGGTCTATGGGATCTTCGAAACCAGAGAGAAGCACATGCAACAATACGTGGTAAATATACAGGCTCTGTTGGCGCGCTTTTGGGAGTGGTCGATTACTCATATCCTGATGGAAGATAACGCAGAAGCAGACACATTGTCTAACCTTGGATCATCGACGGGAATAAAGGGGTCGAAATCAGGTATAGTAGTACAACTGATGAACTCAGTCCTGGATACAGATGGTTACTATAAGTTAAATGCAACTAATTTGGTCTGGGACTGGAGAAATGAAATCATCGATTATCTCGAGCACGAAAAACTACCCGAAGACCCTAAAGCATCATGTGCGTTGCGAGCTAAAGCATCGCGATATAACTTCAAGAGAGGTCAATTGTATAGAAACTCTTTTCAAGGCCCGCTGGCCCGATACCTAGGGGCATACGAAACTAACTATATCATGAGAGAGGTTCACGAAGGGATATGCAGCAACCATTCGGGCGCAGGTTCCTTAGTGCTGAAGTTGGTAAAGGAAGGATATTATTGGCCCCGCATGGAACAAGATGCCAAAGACTTTCGTACAAAAATGTGATAAGTGCCAATGCTACGCACCACTGGTGCATCAACCGGCATAACCCTTACATTTGATTATGTCCCCGTGGTCGTTCATGAAATGGGAGATGGACATTGCCAGACCACTACCGCCAGCTCCCGGAAAGGTAAGATTTCTTATAATTTTGACTGACTATTTTTCTAAGTGGGTGGAAGAAGGTCCTTATCAGAAGATCGGCGAGCATGGAGTGGTGGATTTCATGTGGGAAAATATAATTTGCAGGTTCGGAATACCAAAAAAGATAGCATGCGATAATAGACCATAATTTATCGGTGAAAAAGTTACAAAGTTCCTCGAAGATTTAAAAATAAAGAGGATCACATCTTCACCCTATCATCCAAGCGCAAATGGTCAACCGGAGTCAACGAACAAAGTAATTATTCAAAACCTCAAGAAAAGGTTGGAAGCAGCAAAAGGTAATTGGACCGAGGAATTATCCAGAGTTCTGTGGGCATATCGAACAACGGCCAAATCGAGCACAGTAGAAACTCCATTTTCCCTTGTGTACGGTGCAGAAGCTTTAATCCCGATAGAAGTAGGGGAACCCACCTTGAGATATTTCCGATCAGAAGAAGAATCAAACAACGAAGCAATGTTAGTCAACTGGGAGCTACTCAAATAGTCCATAGACTTGGCTCATATAAGAATGACAGCCCAAAAGCAGATAATGGAGCGGTATTATAATCGAAGAGCCAACCTCCGTTATTTTAAAGTAGGAGACTTGGTCGTAAGGAAAGTAACTCAAAACACCCAGGAGATCAACGCAGGGAAATTAGGCCCAATGTGGGAAGGTCCCTATCGGGTTTCAGATGTTACCGGAAAAGGTTCATATGAACTGGAGAACCAAAATGGAGAAAAGTTTCCCAGCAACTGGAACGTGGCGCACCTCAAAAGATATTATTGCTGATAAACATTATCCGAGCGGAAAGTATGTGCTGCACTCATTTTTTCTTCGTTCAATTTTTGTCCCAATTGAGTTTTTCTGGCAAGGCTTTTAATGAGGCAGTAACATAAAGCATACTACGAAGACAACATCAATAATACCTTTAATAGCAAGGCACACAAGCAAAGATCAAATCGTGGAAGATTAGATAATCTTTTTCTCTATAGCAAATTCCTACCATGAAGTGTGCTATTGAGCAAAGGTTATCCGGCCATTCATGAGTACAAACCACTAGAGGATTGTTAGATAGTCCTTTGTTCGATAGCATAAATTTCTGAGGGGAGGTAAAGTATGTTACCAAGTTAAGGATTATCTAGATATTCATCGGTGGAATCCTCGAAGATACAAGACTTCCAGTGTTCTAATTCGCATTTTTCGCATTCGAACACTGGAGGGGAGAGGAATGATATGAAGATTCAATGACAAGCCACGTCAATCGGGAACAAAAAACCGGAAATATAATTGTATCATCTGGACTAGGGACTGCGCGGACAGCCCCGTAGAAACAAGTTGTACAAATTAGCCACAAGTAATGGCAATTTCTTTTCAGCATAGCAAATGCTTATGTACTTTTTGAAAATAGAAGGAATAAAGTGGAATGAAATCATTTTATTGTTATCCTGTTTCTTGTCTGAACGATGATTTAACTTTGTCATATGAAAGTTAAACAAGTACTTCAAATGTTAGTACCGTAATGAACAGGAGACGTCCTCTTCAAGAGCACCGTAAACATAAGAGGGCCCTCTCTTATAAAAAATCTCATGAAAAATGGTTGGTTTCGGAAGAATTTATGCACCGAATCCAAATGATTTGGGGAAAAATACACCCAAGGCTTTACATAATAAGACGCAAATAGAAAAACTTGCGTAAAACTCTTAAGCAAAAGGAGGAAAATGCAAAGGTTAAAGACTTGCATGAGTATTCAAATGAAAGAAAGACTCAAACAAAAACTTGAGCAAAAAGATGTTTCTATTTACAATAACATGCCAAAATGGTACAGATACAAGAATTGGAAAAAGAAAAAGAAAAGCAAAATTGCAGTATATCCGGAACTCGGAGGAAGAGAAGTGTCTGCGTCCCCAGGAGTAGTAGATGGATCCACCGATGGCTCAACATTTTGATCTTCACTAGTTTGGCCTTCAGCATTATCATCCTCTGATTCTTCTTCAGTTCCCGAAAACTCGGATTTGGAACCAGAAGAACCATGAGCATCAGACCTCGTTAGGAGAGCACTTTTAGTAGTTAACTCAAGCTCACAGGCTTTAGCAATTTCGGAATCAAAATCAATGATACCAGCTTTGGCCTCTTCCGAGGTTTTCCTCCTCATGTTGTACATAGTGTAAGTTTTCTCTACAACGAGGGAAGCCGCTCAGCGTTTGAGTTCTTTTTTGAGTTGGGTGACCTCGGCAGAAAGGTTTTTCGGGGCGCATCTAACGGACTTGAGGCTAACATCGACCTTGCAGACTGTAGAGCTGAAAATATTATTATGCTCAATGGTCCTCTTGTACTTCTCCTCCATCTGGGAATATTTCACCTCTGCAGCAGCAAGTTCTTCAGCCTTGGAATTCAAGGCTGCCTCTAAGTTGTTCAATCTTTCAATAGAGGAAGCCTCACGATCAGATGCAGCAAGAATGGAATTATGGACTTCAACCCATTTAGCCTTAGCCTCTTCAAATTGGACCCTCAAAAGGGAAATCTCTTGGATAATGGTCTCCACTTCCTGCTCACTTTGATGCAAACGAGTTTCCAACACATCAGCCTCAGCAGCCTTAGTTTCCAATTTTGATAGGCGAATAACGGCTTGGTCCCGTTCAACCAAATGTTGATCTCGCTCGGAGGTAAGTTCCTCATTTTCCCTAATTAACATTCGATAGCCTTCGGAAGCAAGAAAGTTGGCCTACAAAGTGAGAAAAACAAACTTAGGATGTGTTTATACAAAAATAGTAGAAACAACAAAAGAAGTAAAGAATATATCGTTGCGGTGTTGTGCATTGTGTTGTTTAACAAGCACTCTCCTGAGAGAGCCTGAATCATTTCTCAATCCTTCTCTAAAGCCAAAGGATTCAGCTAATTAGCAAGCTCCACCGGCCGGGATAGCAAGTTGCATCCAATGGAGACCGAAAGAGTAACATTCCTCCTTCCTTGCAGATCTCCGGAGGGGGGATCATAATTTTACCCTAAATTCCCATGAACTGGAGACTAGGGAAGAGGAACACTTCCTTCATGATCAATTATGGTCGGTGGAGGTGATGTGGCAACTATTGCTGGAAGAATAGATGCGGATGAAGCACTTGCTGGTGTAGGCAAAGGTGGAGATGTAGCTGATGGGGTTGAAGAGTGAGAAGCAGCTGCATCAAATGCAGTGCTGGTTATTAGATTCTCACCAACCAAAGATGGCAGAGACCAGGTACTCAGCCCTGCAGCACCAGGCACAACAGTTGGGGCCCGAAGACGGGAATTGGCATTATCTACCAAATCAAACTCTCCCCAAAGTGCCAAAACATCATTCTCGGTCGGTGTAACAATCTCAACGGGTCGAGCATCTTGTTGAGATGATAAGGATCGTCGTCTTCTATATATAGAAGCTCCCTCATCACTAGCTTCTTCATCATCATCGATCATCATGGTGTCTACGACCGACCCAGAAGGAGGGCCAGTCATCATCACTACCGGAGATGACTCAGGGGCAGCAGTCTTCGCCCTCATATTCTTTTCCCCAGTCGCGGAGGAGCGTCTTCTTTTTAGTTGTTTGTCCGGCCGGTAACTACATAATGATACACTTGTACCCGAAGCAAGCCCGGAGATACCTGTTTGAGTAAGCGCCTCCTGATGCAGCCTCGCCGCATCGGCATGAACAACCAAGATGTCCTCCTAGGGGACATCAACAGAGCCTGCGAGTAGACCTGATTTCATAGACAAGTAGAAGGGATCAATCAAGTTCTTCACATGAAAATTAAAACACGGTGAGTTTGAATTACAAAGATTTTTGGCCTTCCACCCGTATTTAGGGGATAGTTCTTTCCACAAGCGAGTTTCAGGTGTCGTAACATCCAAGATCATCTGGATCCACCTGTCCAAACCTTCAACCGCCGGTGGGATCCATCGGGTTGCTGAAACAGACGAAGGATAGATGATCAATACTGGTATAGAAAAATATTTAATAAAAGAAATATTAAACAAAGAGCTTACGAGTGCGATTCCAAGTGGGTGAAAAGGATGAAGCCATTGCCGGAATAATATCATTGGTGGTAACTGCAACAAATTATTTCATCCATCCACGATCGTTGTCGTCATCCATTTTAGACAACAGAGCATGGTGGCCACGCTTGCAGATGTTTATCATTCCCTCACGAAAGACCTTTGGAGAATAGAGATTCATCATATGATCTAAGTTTATCTCTTCTCCCATCTCGTGGCACAAATGCCAAAGGCAAGCAATCGTCCTCCCCACTGAAGGACTTACTTGTGCCAAACACACATGATATCGGAGGAAAAACTCCGCAAAAACAAAATCAAGCTCTCCACTCAAAGAGAACACACCCAAAGTAAAGGGATACATGTAAAAATATGTAAAACCCTCCTTGGGTAGGGTCACTCGCTCCGATAGATCAGGAGCAACAATATCCAAATCGTGATAGTGGTAGTCTTCCTTCACAGCAGGAATGCTAGAAGGATGGATGGAAGAAAGATACCTACTGACGGCCCATGTACCAGAGTTAGTAGTAGAAAATTTCTCTTCGAAATCTTTTGTAGTAACAAGACTTCTAGGGATGATGGAGCCTACTGTTGGAGGAGCAAAATCCTAGGCCTTGTTCTTGTTCTTTGAAAAACTGGTACATTTTGAGGAAGAAGCCATTGTATGGAAGAAAGAAAAGGTTTTTTCTTGAAGAGAGTTAGAGAAAAGATGAAGAGCAGGATACAACTCGAATAAGAAAAGATGGTAAAATTATGAAGTATAGAGGAGAAGGTTGATGCGTATAAGTAAAAGTTTTGGCGGCTAAATTCATGGCCATGATTACCTCGAGAATCGGCAAATATTGTGCTGAATCGTGGAATGACGCATGTTCAGGGCATTAAATACGGAGAGACGTGCGTCTAATCAACCGTCAGAAGCATTCAGAGGGAGTTATAGTAATTCCTGCCAAAAGAGTATTTCTACCAACTTCCCGGTTATACAAAGTTGTGTCACCGAAAAGTAGGGGGACTATCTGTATAGCGTAAAATATACTATGACACGTGGCCACCCAAAAGAGGGACACGTGGAACCCAAGACAGGGGAATGGCAAAGATCGAAGACAATTGTTCTGTTTGACACCAGAAAGAATAGCGCTCATAAGGGTGTGATGAATACTCTTCACCCGGTAGCATTTAATAGAGAATATTCCATGGCATTAAGAATGAATGTCTGTTTCAGGAAATTTGGCATTTATGTTCACCGTTACATCTTCATCAGTGACTCTCACAATTAACATTAAAGAGGGACACGATCCTAGGACCTCCTTCCCTAGACGTAGCTATAAATAGTGAGTTCAGTTATCATTGTAAGGAGAAAATTTTCTGACAAACTCATGCAACATTCTATTCAAAGTTTAATACAATCTTATCTTCTTGCTTTTTTATTTCATTGTTGTTATGCTCAGAAACCCTATTCCCTGAACTGCTATATCTGTTATTTCGTCTTCATCTCAAGGCTAAGTATTGCATAATTCTTCAACTATTTTATTATTTCAGGATCAAATTAATTCACTTGTCTAAGAACCACGTATAAATTGAACTGTACTGTTGTACGGGTAAACAGTCCTACAGAAGAAGCGTGTACATTTTTCTTTCCCACTGTCCTCTTTCACCTTTTATCCATGGATTTAACTATAGCTATTTTGTGAGTTTTTAGCCAAAATTAACCCTGATGGTAGACCTAACATTGTCCTTCAAATCAGTGTTTTAAAAGGCATTTTCGGGGCGAGCCCTGGGGCGAGGCGCACCAAAAACGCCCTGAGACGATGGTGTGGGGCAAAAGTCTCAAGAGGCGTACGCCCAACAATTCGGGGCGTTTGATGCATGTTTTTTTAGTGAGGCGTAAGCTCTAGAGACCTTTTTCAAATTAAAACAAAATTTGTTGAATAAGTCCTTCATATAATACCCAAATTTTCAAAAGTCAGCTTGGTAATTACTCAAAAGTTTTAAAAAGGAACTCAAATGTATTAAATTTAAAAGCCAAGATTTTTTTATTGATTGAAGCCCTAATTCATGGTCTTTCCCAATTCTTTATCTTGTCCGCTAGTCTGCTAATACCTCCTAAAAGCAACGAATATTTACCTTTTTTTTTTTACAAATACAAAGAGAACTCCATTCTCGTTCATAACAACAAGTTCAAAGTTCAAATTGAAGGTTAGTCATTATTTTTGTTCCTCAATGTAGAAAACGTTATTCTTTTAGACTCAAGTTACTTATGTTTGTAAGTAGCGTATAATAGATTGTTTTGACTAGTTTTTTGTGAGGATGAAGTGCGCGGGTGTCACATACACCCCCCCCCCCCCCCCCCCCCCCCCCCCCCACACACACACACACACACACATATATATATATATATATATATATATATATATATATATTCACATAATTATCAAACATCTTTTCAAATTTTATGATATTTTACCTGTTTATAAATATTTACTGTAATTATATTATTTTATAAAATATTAAAAATTAAATACTTATAGAGCTTACGCCCCGTGACTCGGGGCTTACGCCTTACTGAGGCATATGTGAAACGCTTCGCCTTACACCCACACCTTTTAAAATACTGCTTCAAATATATCCTTGAGCATCATTTGTCCTCTAAATTTACAAACTTAAGCAGAGATAGTCGAGCTAACGGAATGAACAAACAGAACCTGAAACTAACACTCTAATACCACGTGACTCGCACGTAAAACCAAAAAAAGTCCAAACCTCGACTATGATTTCTCCCCTGCGAGCACTTTCGGGGAAATACACATGTAATGCAGATTGGTGCTTTGTGACTCCTTGTTTATGGTGTTAGCACGTCCCTCAAGTCCAAGACTGCCGCTTTTAACATGATCTGGTTTCAACTATTTCTCCAAGTGTCTTGAGCACGAACTTGGTGCTGAACTTGTGGCTTGCCAGTTTCCAGAGCTCATCATCGAAGTTGAAGATTTTGACGAGGTTTTAGGCTTTCTTGGCCTTTTACAATGTTGAATTTAGGAAAATGTCTTTTTTAGATTTCTTATGTGTAAATGAAAGATATCTTATGTGTAAAAGTAAATTTTTCATGTGTAAAAAAAAAGAGATAAAGTCATAAAACTAAAAACAAATTTGTAAAAGGCCAAAAAACTAATTGATCCCTGGCCGAGGCCGCATTTGACCGTGAAGACCAGATATGAGAGAATTTTAGCAAGATGAGAGACTGGCTAAAGCATTTATTTTGAAATGCTTAGTTATGAAAGTAATTTGGAATTGATTCTTTTGCATACAAGATAATTTGAGAAAGATTGACAAATTAAAATTTATAAAAGATAATCAGAAAAAATAGAGGTTCATGTAAAAACATTTTGAGAGAATCGGAAAAGTTCGTCAAATAAATATCTAGATTTAATTTATTACAGTATACATAGCCGTCAAATAGTAAAGTGACTCGAAAATCGGATGTCGAACCCACAAAGACTTAGATTAATCGTTAATTAAGCAAACTAAAATTAACTTACTGTCCAAGATAATCAAAAGTTTAATTTTTCTATTACAACTACTATTGCGGAATTTACAGGAAACCGAGTTGTCACAATTAGTATATTTTTCGTTTAATTGATTTGTCTGTATAAAATGAAAGACAAATAATTCGAGCGGAAACTAAATATTTACTCTATTTGGACCGGCACATATTCTAAATGTTTTTCAAATTTGCTTGACTCAAATTTTTAACATGTCTAAATATTGAAATACATATTTTTACACGTTGCTAGGTTCATGCAGTGGCGGAAATAAAGGTAAATAAGGGGGTTAATTGAACCCCCTTCTCCAGTATAATCGTGCCGATACAATTTTTTGTTTTTTGCATATACATAAACTGTAACATAAGGGAGGGGATAGGTATAACGTATTTTCACATTTTTTTAATCCCCATTATTAGGATTCCTAGCTCCGTCATCACTTGGTTCATGTGCTAGAATTTAAGACATAGTAGGAATATAAGTTGAAGTTGTTTATACGTTTTCTAGGAAGTATGAGCCACAATGATACATCGAATGTGCAAATTCAAATGGTTCATTTCTATATATAGGTTTTGAAAAATTTCAGATAGATATGCAGACAATAGGCTCTATATATGGGTTTTGAAATTTTGTAAGGCAAATGTTTGCTTGGACTAATTAAAAATCAGTACTAATACCTTAGCTAATTCAAGCATAGAGAAGTTTGTTTATTTGTGCAAAAATCCGCTTTCGGTCTATATATGAAAAGATGAATTAACAAAAACCTGGGCCACGAAATTGCTCTCAACCCGACCATCATCTATGCTGTCTATGCACATACGTGGTCCGTATGTGTTGAATATCCTAGCAATTCTAACCTGGGAAAACAATGTGGTTAAACAATAGTACTATATATGAGCTTTCATTTTAAATAATAAACCTTAATCACGAAAAATGGAAGGTTTATGTACAACTTTGCCTAAAATATAAGCTTATTGAAGTAGTAGAAAACCTCAATGTTAAGTCCTCTATGATAATCCATGGCCAAAGTCTCAGCTGTTCGCTTTCCTTCGTCATAATAACTTCGGACACCTGCTCAATGTTCAAAACCAAGTCTAGTATTTTTAGCTTAAGATAACAAGAAGACAAGAGAATGATAATAAGAAAAATAGAAATAATTAGCTATATGCTCCATTGACATATAAAAACAATTAATAACTATTTTCTCAACGACTAAATTTGGAGCACGAGAGTCAAAGCACATAACTAAATTCACATAGACAGTTAAAGAAAAAATAATTTGACTAACCAATAGAGTTAACATTGCCCCAATAAGTTTCGACTTGAGGATGCTGCAAAGGATCACCATACACTTCACTGGTACTAGTGAGCAGAAATCGTGCCCCTACTCTTTTTGCCAGCCCCAACATGTTCAATGTTCCCATCACATTTGTTTTGTGATATCTAACTATTTAAGTCAAGGATAACCTTACCCAAAGTCTTCAAAAACACACATAATATATTAATACTATACTCTATCTTCGTAAGTCAATAAACCAAGCCCTTTGCATTTCATCATGTAAATCTCTATGTCAACATTATAGATGAATAAAAAGACATAAGAATTTAAGTTAAAAAGAAGCAAAAGAAACATGCACTATATCTATTGTAAGAAATTTCATAATCTTTTAAACAAAATTTACTTTTAAAAATTAAGTTGTTTTTTTCTGTTTAACCATTCAATATCTAGTGGATTTTAGATACCAAATGGTTCAACATGAACAAAAAAGTTTTTTTTTTCCAAAAATAAATTTTGTTTTCAGAAATTATGAATTTATTAAAATCATCTTTCAGCTTAACTCAAGAAAATATATAATGAAGGATATGATGGTCTTGACAGGATTATACTTGTAATGAACAGGAGAGGCAGGGCAAGCCAAATGATAAATCTGATCAACTTCTAGCAAGATTGGCTCCACCACATCATGTCTAACCATCTCGAATTTAGGGTTTCTGAAATGGTGCAACAAATTCTCTTTCCGACCAGTGAAGAAATTGTCAACCACAATCACACTATCCTCTCTCTCTATCAACCTATCCACCAAATGGCTCCCAACAAAACCAGCTCCACCTGTTACTAATACTCTCAACTTCTTGTTCTTCAATCCTAATGGCACCTTTCCACCTGCAACACATTATATTAAATCAAGAGTGAAATAAACCACTAAGTAAAAATGAACTCTTGACAACAGATATCTCGGTTCTCGCATCGGTGAAGAACACAGCGAAATACGACACTCGGTGTGAATTGCAGAATCCCGTGAACTATGGGCTCTTCAAACTCAAGTTGCACCCGAAACCATTAAGCCTAGAGCACATCTGCCTTGGCGTCATGCATTCCGAAAAGTAAAAAATAAAACTCCTAAAATCATTAATTAGCACACTAGTAATTTATGACAATGAGTGAGCAATTCCATAATTTAAGTTAATGAGGGTATACTATCATTTAGCACCCTAGTATTTTTTTTTTTTCTATCTATATATGTAATTTTAGGCGAAGACAGTGGAAAGGTCCTCATCCGTCACCAAAATAGTGGATCTGCCACTGACTTTGATAATTATTACGATCAGAATAGAAGCATGATTTAGTATATATTAAAAAAGAAATCAACTTGATACTTAGTAAACTAGGAATATATTTTTATATGTCAGAAAATATATAAATATATATATTTGGTCAAGAAATAATTTAAGACAAACTCTGAAGAAGCCGACCAAGACATTCAATTCAGAGAATTTGTTTATTGCATCCAGCAAAAATTCATCACCATGTTTTTGTAACTTTAAGATTATGATTTTTTTGGTAAGTTGAAGGGAACATTGGAGCAACGGTATAGTTGTCTTCGTGGGACCTATAGATTACTGGTTCGAGCCGTGGAAACAGTCACTAATACTTACATTAGGATAGGCTGGCTGTCTATATCATACCCCTCGGGATGCAGCCGAGTCTGAATACTATGTGCAAGGGGCTGCCCTTTGAATGTAATGGACATTGATGTTTTTTGTAATTTAGGAATGGAAATTAAGGTAATTAAACATGCCTGCATTAATGTTGCGGTAAGCTTCACCGACCACCTCGTACGTTATTCTACGAGGAATCAAAGAAGTTGACACAACCGAAACGTCCGAAATCGAATCACTACCGATCTTGTACCCGGCCAACAACGACGGAGAAGAAACAGAATTAACCACAGCGAAAGCCGCAGTTGAAATGGCGATTCCGATTAGTAAACAAACCATTCGCTGCTCTTCAAACACGTAATTCATTGGGTATTTAAAAAATAACCCTTTCTTGCTCAACATGTCCTTCTTACGTTCAGTTTCCATAGTGGCCAAAAATTTTAATATCTTTTGGAGATCTAAGAAGAAGGATCAAGAGATCCGAAATGTGGGTTACGTTGTACAAAGAATGATGATAATGTAGTTATGTGGCTATGTGCTGAAGTTTACTTTGTGTGAGAGAGACTCAAATGAGTGAAGAGAGTATAGGCTTTTGCATGTGTTGTTTGCCGTAAGATCGTTGTACTGTACGGCGCAACTAATGACTTTTTTCACTTCTTCACTAATAGTTCACGCTACCCTGGGTAGAGAGGCTGTTTTCGTTAGATCCCCGGCTCCCTCCATTCAAGAACTCTCCATCTTGCTCTTGGGGTGACTCGAACTCACAACCTCTTGATTGGAAGTGGATGGTGTCTACCACTAGAATAACCCACTCTTGTTTAAGTAATTAAATTAAATTAAATGCAAAAAATATTTACATGTTCAATGTATTTTGACCGGTTCTAGCAATGTATATAAGTTCTATTACAAGCGACAAGTTTTTTCTTTACTTTTAATTTTTATAATTTTAGGTGACTGGAAAATTTGTTATATGGCATGTCACGTGAATAGTGCAACGGTGAAAGAGAAAAAATGACCAGCGGCTCAATTGAGTAGGGGCCTAAAGCTAAATCTTAACTAGAGGTCTTAGAATATTTAATAAAATTTATATATTTTTTTTCTTGTAGCTGTTATTTTCAAAGATGCCATTTATTTTTTACAACAAACTCTTCTAATATTTTTTTCTTAGTTGATAGTATAGCCAATTTACTTAAACTTTCTTGACGAGATATTGTTGATTTTATCTTATTAAATTCACTTTTGAAAAATATCTATCAGCATAGGAGAACTATCAATTGCCTAAATTTTTCTCAAAGCAATTAGATATGTGAAAAATAAACACGTATTTTTATGAGAATTGAGTATATTATGTATATAATATTATCTACTATTCTTTTAGTAACATTTATTTCAAAAACTTTCTAAAACATTAATATGGAGCTAATTAGCTCAAAGTGTGTGTAGAAACCATTGTAAAAGTGAAAATTAATTCAAGTATTGAATAAATAAGAGGAATGAAACAAGAAGTAGTTTGATTTAATCTGTTATAGTTCAACCAAATCCTTTCTAAAGAATAGTATTGTATAGGGTAAAATATGCTATGCTACGTGGCCGCCCAAAAGAAGGACACGTGAAATCTAAGACGGGGGATAGCCAAAATCGAAGGCAATGGTCCTGTCTGTCACCGGAAAGAATAACGCTCATAAGGATGCAATAAATACTCTTCGCCCGGTAGCATTTAATGGAGAATATTCCACAACATTAAATATATTGCCCGTTACAAGGAATTTGGCATTTATGCTCACCGTTACATCTTCATCAATGCCCTCATAATTGACATTAAAGAAGGGCACGATCCTAGGACCTACTTTCCTAGACGTAACTATAAATAGTGAGCTCTGTTATCATTGTAAGGAGACGAATTTTCTGGCAAACTAATACTACAATCTACTCAAAGCTCTAATCAATTTTACCTTCTTATTTTCTGTTCTTGTTCTTATTACTGTTGCGCCCGGAGGCTTCACTACCAGAGTTTTTATTTCTGTCATTTCGTCTTCCTATCTAGGCTTAGGCTAAGTGTTATATATTTCTTCAATTATTTTGTTATTTCAGGATCGAATTAATTCACTTGTCTAGAAACCACGTATAAATTTAACTGTACCGTTTTATGGGTAAACAAGCATAACATTTGGAACCATGCCATTAATGATTATTGAGAAATTGACAGTAAAAGGTTCATCAAAAGAGTAAATAAATAACATATATACATAGTACTCCATATAATATGGGTAAGATTTTGGGCCTCATATATCTTGAGGCCTAAAGCAATGGCTTTAGCCGCCTCGGGGTTGAGCCGCCCCTGAATGCAACCCAGCCTAACTTAATATGATATACACCTCTCTAGATTTAATTACTAATTTCTCTTTGGCATTAGAGTATATAAATTTCTACCTTTTGTGACAATATTATTGGACATTATAACAAACGTTTCTTCATTTTAACTGAATTATATAAAATAAATAAGAGAATGCCAACATTAGAAAATATTATATGGGCGTATTACTTGAGATTTAAGATTGATAAAGTAGTTAATCTATAGGGAGAAATTATTTTCCAGACTTGTAAAAATGAAATTATTCAGATCATTAACAATCAGATAAAGGAAACGTCGTTACATATATGAAACTAAACACGATAATAATATAGAAGTATATAATGAATACAAGATTAACTATCACTTTACAAATTGCTACACCTTTAAAGGACACTGCAAACTGGAGGTTGATAAAAAACACATCCCACATGTACGGGTGTAGTGGTGTACAAATGAAACCGACAAACCGCATCAATCCGATAATCCGAGTTAAACCGAGAAAAAAAATCCGACTATGGTTTGGTTTGATTTGGTTTGGTGTTGGAAAAAAAAATTCGACCAAATTTGGTTTGGTTTGGTTTTAACTAAAAAAAGTCAAACCGAAACCAAACCAACCCGACATTATGTATAGAAGTTTTAAATATATTTAATACATAAAAATATTTATGGTAGTTAGTTTATAAATATTTCTTAAGCTTTTACATAGTTTTATCTTTTAACGTATTATTTCAATCTTGAACTTATAATTTTTGGATGCTCCAATAAGTTTTATAGTCCATAAATGTTAGTAACTCAAATAGTTCATAAACCAAAATCAAATCAATATTAATGTTAATAAAAGACATTCAATTCAATTGTACTAGGAATGAAAATAGTGTTGGATATCTATTTTTTAGTTTTTTCATGGTTTAGATAAAAAGTATAACTTATTTTCTTTTAGTTTGTTTAGTCATGTAAATAATAGTACTTATTAGTCATAATTTTAAATTATGTTTGTTTTCATTATGGCTTATTAATAATATTTATTTTATGCGATTTTATTATTTTTATTGTTGAATATTTAGTACAATGTCATGACTCATCTCATATTTATGTTATTTTATTAAAAAATATTTTATATATTTCTGTCTTACTAGGATTAAAGAAATATTTGGAGCACTAATTTTACGTTTTGCGCTATGAAAACTTTATGAAAAAAGAAAATAAAAAAACCCGAAAAACCGAGAAAATCCGAGATTAAAAAATACGACTTTTATTGATTTGGTTTGGTATTTAAATTTAATAACCCAATACAATTAGTTTAGTTTGATAATTAGAAAATTCGAACCAATCTGTTACCCCTACGCACATGCAAGTGCGAGGGAAAATGACAACATCCCAACCCCTACACCTTGCGACTAAACAAATTAAAGCAAGCTTCGAAAGCCATATTTTTTTCCCCTTTGTATGGGCATTCCATTATCTTATAGTAAAACGGAGTTTATTTTAACGAGGTGTAGGGGCAGAGGCGGACCTACATTATAGATTGAGGGATCATCGGCACCCGAAAACTTCGGCAAAGACTCCATATGCTTTTGCAAATGTCTTCAAAAAATAGTCAGATATTAGAATAACTCCCCGTACCAATATTTATGAGCAGCAATAAATTTACATTGAATGTCTTAGTGCCCGCGACCACCGAATCCCCTCTGCATAGGAGTCAGAAGTAACTCTGTGAATCATTAATTGGTAGGGATAATTTAAGTAACTAAATATATTTTGAGAGAAATGTTGTATAAAGTCCACTTTTGGATCTATATATTTGTCGTTCTTCAATTAAAGATTAAATACTTCCTTAATGAAATTAAGATGCTCAAATTTAAAGATTATAGACATGAAAGAAATCAAGAATCTTACTATTCAGAACTTTAAGCTATAACAAGTTAAAACAACATTATAAGTTAATATCGTGATGCCTTTATACACCTTGTTGTAAAGCTTATAAAAATAGTTAAGAGAAAATGGTCAATTGAACTCGTTGTCTAACGAAATTCTGATGAAATTAATTATACATTTTAACTTTCTGTTTCATATCGTTTTGTCAACTATTTAGGATGTCTAGTTATAAAACGTTGTTCTATAGAAGGATCACTTAACGAATTTCTTCATTTACCAACCAATAAAATTGATATCTCCTCAATTAATACGAAGGAAGTTCTACTAGGATTACTACCTTTTTCAACTATTATGAGAAAGAACTTAATACGCAATAATCATATAAGCAATCAGACATAGCAATTCATACTCGATACAAAGATATACCCTCAAAGATTTTTATCTGTGGATATTTTAACGTACAAAAAGAAAACTACTAAGAAGGGCAATTTTCATGTTCTTCATCTCACGACTATAAATAAACCCACACAAATCAAAATTAATAGGGAAAAGTGTATCATCTAGCCTCTCCGGTACTTGAAATTTGATTAGCAAAAACTCTTCCATGGGAAGTTAAGGGGCATGACCCAACAGATAAAGCTGTGCCTAATCAGGTTTCTTTTTATTCATCAACTGAAGTCTGATTCACTCCTTGTGCGTGTGAGGGGCTGGCGGTTGGAGAAACTTGGCAACACGTTCTGCTTTGGCGCCTGATTTATGGTCGTAGTACTCGACGACTGCAGCGCCCGCTAACGCAGCAAGAGTCAGCGCTTGTGCATGCAGCCTGATTACCAATAAAACACACCAGTTACTCATGAAGACAGCTCAAGAAACGCCACATGATTTAAAAAACCAAAATGGCAAAATGAATAAAGGAAAGGTACTTCTGAAAAGGCCCAGAGCATGTGATTCTGCTCTTTCTAAGACCACTGCAGTGGACTCTACTTTTACAAGAGAATAACAAGGCAAGATGTATGACCAAAATCTTATAAGAAATAGCACAGAGCATCCAACGCCGTCAAAGTAAGATGTATTTTTCTTTTTTTACAACCAAGAATTTCTTTTTAATCAGGTAAATAAGAATTTCATTTAATAATCATCCCGAGGATGCAACCGAGTATAAAAATGATATAGCTCATGTGCAATTCGTTCTCTCCTATCTAAAGAGCCGACAAAACCCAAAAGTGTAAAAACATTATATACTTTATACCATGCTCATGTTGATGACTGAGAAATTTCCGAGGGCTAGTGGCACACGGTACGGAACTCAGTGGGTAATGGGATCAACCCTCTATCCTTCTCACTTAAATACCATGCTTTTGTATGCGGTAGAGTTTTCTGTCAAAGTTAGATGTTTTGTCAACTTGAAAAACATGTAATCCTACTAGGTTTCTTGTATTCACTAATATCGCCAGATATCTTTTTAACAGGGCATTAATATCTCAATCTTGCCCACCACAAAACTAGACAAACACAACAAACTAAAATGGACCAGGGTTCTTGAAAATAACAAACAGATAAGGTGAGAAGAAACACACTCAGAGAAGTTGATCACACATAAGGTTCATAATATATTAACTTAATGTTGCACTTGCTTTATTTTACAATATTTTCTTTTTCCTGTACGAGCTCCAGGGGGAATTAGTCAGGTCCTTATTTGCACTGTTCATGAGCTTGTCCAATCAGAATAATTTTAAAGCATGAATAAAAACATGAGAACCTATATTACCAACCCCCCCCCCCAAAACCCCCCTTTTTTAAAAGTGAATAGGAGACATTGCTGTCAGCTTAAAAAATGTGAAGAAGAGTTTCAATCAAGAAAGACAATCGGTTTTTGCAAAAACTGAAAAACTTTCCTTTCTTACCGTACGGATGAAAAACAGTTTCCCAAAAGAAATTCAAAATTTACGCTGGCATAACCCCTCTGCTAGTTTTGCTGGTCAAGACAAAGTGATTTTAACAAGATAGTGGAAAAGGTTAAGGCATAACCGCCGCTAAGACAACATGAAAAGGTACCCCAGTAGAGCTGGTTTCATAAATTTCTTAGAATCTTCAACACAAAGAGCACCACCTCTGAAATCTGAATACTCAGTAAGTGTTTTGGACAACATTTGAGTTGAAATTGATAAAAGAGTATCTGAAGTTAGAGTTGAAAAAACAAATCCTTGTGAATGTTGAAGAGTATGAAAAAATTCAGAGTCTGGTATGTATGCACATGTGTTTTTTTAGTGAGTCTTTCAACAACATCAAGTACTCTCTCAAGTCACAGTGCATGAGAAAGGATGTATTAGTCTACAATTAAACCAGTTCCCCTTTCGAAAACACTATATCCTAGAACCCAAGTTGAATCGAAGATTGAATCCATATTACACTTCTTCTGTGTTCGGCAAGTGACACACGGAATCATACCCTCTAATAGAAAAAAACAAAGAATCTGATCAGCGGAAAGAAAGACTTCCAATTACATTAAGATTGAATCCATATTACACTTCTTCTGTGTTCGGCAAGTGACACACGGAATCATACCCTCTAATAGAAAAAAACAGAGAATCTGATCAGCGGAAAGAAAGACTTCCAATGACATTATATACCTTTGAAACCAGCTTTTGGTGTTAACTAAATCAAGCCTTTTCTAGCTTATACATCTCCCGTGTGTCTTCATATTAATGATGAGCATAAAAAAATGCTCATCATGCTCTAGAAATCTCCGAGGGTCTACTAGAAACAGCCTCTCTACCTTCACAGGGTAGGGGTAAGGTCTGCATACATACTACCCTCCCCAAACCCTACTTGTGGGAATACACTGGGACTGGGTACGTTGTTGTTGTTGTTGTTGCTGCTCTTTTAGAAATCTAATCTATTAAAAGTTCCAATTTTCATCAGTTCGCTTTTGATAACTTTTTCAACTAGACATATACATATAGTTTAAAGCACAGTGCAAGCTTAAACAGAAAGCGAAACATACATATGAAAGTAAATGCAATTAACATCATCATATTCTGCTATGGAACCCTGGATCAGAAGTGAATTAGGAGTCGGGACCAATCTACAAATCGAACAGACACAGAAACATCTGCTTGATCGTAGACAAAAATAAAAATTGAATCTTTAAACCTCGATCCCTCGGAATTGGGGATAAAAGAGTGTAATTACCTGGCATGAATAATCTTAACGCTGGTTTTCATGTTGGGTTGAGACCAATTGTAAGCAATTGAACCCGCTATTCCACTCAGCCATAAGCACCCTTCAAATAATTCAACCCAAAAACAAAAACAAAAAAATTCAAAACCAATGACCAAAAACAAAACAAAAAAGAATAAAACCCAACATCAAAACCAAAGAAAAGAATAATCTGTTGATTCATATAGGTAAAAGAATATCAAACAACAAAAGTACAATAATTACCAACTGTTCGGAGCTTGTGTTCCACCACCCATTCCCTCACAGATTCCAACGTGTTCTTCTTTTCTGCCATTTCTTCTGCCTTGCAAATAAATAAATTGACTGTCAAAGGGGCGTTCTGAGGAATCTATAGAGATTTTTATATTTGGTGGGTTTTTTTGTTTTCTTTTAGGGAGTTGCCAAGAATGAAAAAGAGAGTAGAAACACCGAACACGTCGCGTTTAGTCAATTGTCTTCATGCCGCCTCGAATTTGCCGGGCCGAAACCCGGATGGCCCGAACTCTTCTTGGGCCAAACAGCTAACAATTCAATGGGCTCATTTTTAGTTATGGGCCCTCTGAGTGCCCATCTCCTTTCTCTTCACATTTATCTTTGTTTTTCGATGAATTAACCTAAATAACTACTTATTCAACCGCTTAAATTAAAAAATAGTCGATAAATATAGAATATAAGTATAATTACGTATATTCACTATATAATTTATGTATACCGACAAATAAAAATAAATAATGATTTCATTGACTATTCGTACAGAGATCCTTTTTGTGTTTTTATCACGATTCAGGAGTGTAAAATTGCATGTATAATGAAAACCTAATGGCGTCGATGCTTTCTCATCTACATGGAAAATCAATAGATTTCAACTTCTCTATTTATATAATAATGACTGATTATGTCTTACATTAGAATATAGCCTTTATTTCTAATTCAAAAAAATTAATGCCATCTTTTGATTCGTGAAAAACAATGTGTCTTTACAAGTCTTTAGAATTAAGTTTTCTTTCTTCTCTTTGGAGAAAGGGGCCAGTTGTATAAATTTCTTTTACAAAATTTGCTCACTATTCAGTCAATCAATTGTACTTCAACTCTAAATTAGTTACGATCAACTACATCAATTTGTGAAAAATTAACACTTCTGGTATAAAAGTCATAATTAATATAGTTTTGCTTTACTAGGCGCAGAAATAGCAGTGGCAAAATGGATTAAGAAAATAGTTTTGTATCTATATTATTCACTAAAAATAAATTAGATAATAAACTTTTAAAAAATTATCAAATATGGATAAGATTCATATTACCTACTTAAAAAATAGATAACCAAATGATTTAAACTTTTACATTTGCAAAGACTCAAACCGGGGGTTTCTCAAGTTTGGAAGATTAAGAATTCTCCCAAAAGTGATCATATTCAATACGCCATGAGAAATATGGATATTCATATTATCTACCGGTCCATTTTTTATCTGTATTACATATGAGTTGGATCAGATTTTTTATCCATTTTTCGTTACTGTTTTTTATCCGCCCATATTCGACCCCGACCCGTCCATTTTTTACCCCTATAAATAATGGTTCAAACTAATCGAAATCTTATTTCTGTTAGTCCAATTAAACGACTACAATAGGTATCATTATTGGTTCATACCATAATAATATTCTCAATTATTTGCAACATCACCTATCCAAACCAATAACAATTTAGCAAAATTTAATTTTTAAATTCAAAGTTTTAAAACTTTTTAATAGTTATCAATGGAGTTTAAGCTCGTGACTTCATATTTCATATACCCAAACAAAATACAATTCATACTTTGTCCATTAATTACATTGAATATCGCATGTCATAGCGAAGATTCCGTTCCGAAATGATAATGCTGGACTTCATGTTGGACTAAACTAGCCCAAAGACACTCTTAATATGGTGTGATATTATCCGTTTTAGGCCAAGTTCGCACGATTTTACTCAAAAGGCCTCACATCATTAAGAGATCCATACACCTTATATGTAGACTCCCAATCTTTTCAGCTACCAATATGAGACTTTGTTCGCACACCTAACAATCTCCCCCTCCCCCTCCCCCTCCCCCCTCGAACTAAGTTCCATGTGGCTCACTACCACGATTCACGGGTCTCTCCCTTGAACTAAGTTCCATGTTATCACTGCCACGATCCACGGGTCAATTTTCGAGATTCATTGTGTGTCACCCACATTGTTAGAGTATTATGGCAACCGAAACCCGCAACAAGCTTCTTCTTGTGTGCGCCCTGCCCCACACCATTACTTTGCTATCTCCATACTCGTCCCGTCGAACTTGGGATCCGATACCAATTGTTGGACTAAACTAGCTCAAAGACACTCTTAATATGGTGTGATACTGACCGCTTTAGGCCAAGCCCGCACAGTTTTACTCAAAAGGCCTCACACCATTAAGAGATCCCTACACCTTATATGTAGGCTCCCAATCTTTTCAGCTATCAATATGAGACTTTGTTCGCACACCCAACAATCTCCCCCTCGTTTCCTAGTAATGTTGAGTAAACTCAGATTGTTCAGCAACCTGAAATTGTTGTGCAGCCTGCACTTCAGGAAGAAGTTAATGATATCCCAGCACCGCAAGGTGTGGAAGATAACATTGAAGCTTCAGTTCCGGGAAATGATGTTGTGATTCAATAACAAAATCCAACTGCACCTGTAGTGACTAGTCGTAGTGGGAGAATTGTTAAAAAACCTCTTTGATTTGCGCTCTTGGGAGAATCTTATGATAAAATACCTGAAGAGCCTAATACAGAACCTCTTAATTACGACGAAGCACTACAGGATACAGACGCTCAAATTCTGAAATTTTGTCGAACTCTGATTGACCTCAAATTTGGTAGGTTCATCAGAAACGACCCAGTACGTCTTTTTTTGGGCATTCAGGGTCGTTTAGATGGGGTTTTGGCCATTTTTCTATTTTCTGGGGAAAAAAAATTTAATATTTTTTTTTTAAAGAAAATAATGATGGTAGGGCTCAATTCCCATGGTTTTCAATCATGTTTTATAGTAATATAATGAATTTATATGTTGACATAGGTCTTCTTCCACATCGGATAAGTTCATTATAGATGATTACTATAGTTTTGCCTCTAGTTATTTGATTACTTGTATTAACTCTCCAACTGAGTTACATATTGATACAATGAATCTAGAGTTCATAAAAGTAATATTTATGAATAGTTAAGTTTTCCTAACGAATCTAACTGTTCAATGAGCATGGTTATATGTGTAATGTGCTGTTTTGAATTTAATTATTCTAATTACATAACTAATGATCTGTTTAATGTGAATATCTCTCAGATTAACCATGTCTTGGTTCAACCCACTTACCTCAATTTTGAACCAAAACAAGTTAGAAGGACCGAATTATGTTGACTGAAAAAAGAACCCTAATATTGTCCTAACTGTTGAAGGTTACAAATTTGTAATCACTGAGGAGTGCCCAGAAAAACCCGATGAAGATGCTACTGATGATCAGGTTAAGGCCTGTGACAAATGGGTTAAGGCTGATGAGATGGCGCGATGTTACATTCTTACCTCTATGGCGAATGTTTTGCAACATCAGCATCAGTTTATGGGGTCTGCTTATGACATGCTCAAAGGTCTCAAAGAGATGTTCGGTGAGCAAAATCGTGCGGGCAAACAGCCATGAAAGCCCTTTTGAACACCAAAATGGCTGAAGGATCATCGGTCAGGGACCATATTCTGAAGATGATGGATCTTCTTAATGAACTGGAGGTCCTTGGAGCTGTGATTGATAAGGAATCTCAAGTTGAGATGGTCCTGCAGACTTTGCATGACAGTTTTCAATAATTTTGTTTGAACTATAATATGAACAAAATGAATTTATCATTGGCGAAATTGTTGAAAGAGCTACAAGCGGCAGAATCTATTATCAAACAGCAAACTCCAGTTGTGGCACTGAATGTTGAGAAAGTTTCGGTTTCTAAGTCGAAAGGTGGTAAGAAAAAGAAGAAGGCTCAAAAAGTTTTGGCACCTGGAGATGCGGGTGGTGTGAAAAAACTCAAAGAAAAGTGCTATCATTGCAAGCAACCTGGGCATCACAAAAAGCAATGCCCTGCCTATCTGGCAAAGTTGAATAAGCAAGGTAATTCGAATTTAAATGTCGTTGAAACTTGTTTAGCGACTGTCTTTATCATGTTTTGGTGTGTAGATTCAGGAGCCACTAATCATATCTGTACTACTTTATAGGGATTTCAGGAAATACGGTGGCTAAGTGAGAATGAATTTTGTGTTTTTCAAGCCAATGGCGAGCCAGCACCAGCTTTAGCATTAGGAGATATTAGAGTTTCGTTTAGTAGCGATAGAGTTTTAGTTTTGAAAAATGTTCTCTATGTACCTTCTATAAGAAGGAATTTGATTTCGGTTTCAAAAATAATGGATGTTGGTTATAATGTTTATTTTGCTAATAACTATGTTGTTATTAAGTTTAATAAACGTTTTATCTACACTGTTGCAAGAGAACATGACCTTTTTATTCTTGATATATCTCTTCATGTGCTCCAACCAAAAGAATTAAATAACATTAATCTTCCACATAAAAGAAAACGTATTTCTGAATTGAGCAAAACTTATTTGTGGCACTTACGTCTAGGTCATATAAATCTAAATAGGATCTCGAGATTAGTTTATGATGGACCTTTGAGTGAAAGTGGAGTCATTGCCAACATGCGAATCCTGTTTAGAAGGTAAAATGAGCAAGAGACATTTTCCCTCAAAAGGAAATAAAGCCAGCAATAAGTTAGAATTAATTCACTCTGATTTGTGTGGCCCCATGAATATACAAGCAAGAGGTAGTTTTGAGTATTTTGTGACTTTCACAGATATTACTCAAAATATGAATACATTTATCTGTTGTATCGTAAGTCTTAATGCTTCGAGAAATTCAAAGAATTTAAGACAGAAACGGAGAAACGACAGGATAAATATATCAAAACATTGCGAACTGATCATGGTGGTGAGTACCTTTCTGCGAAATTCATTAAATACTTATCAGATTGTGGAAGTATATCTCAATTATTTGCCCTTGGAACACCACAACAAAATGGTGTGGCAGAAAGAAGAAATAGAACCCTTTTTGGAAATGGTTAGATCAATGTTAAGTTGTTCTGATTTGCCTTTTTTCCTTTTGGGGATATGCCTTAGAAACAGCAAATTATATTCTAAATTTGGTTCCTTCAAAGTCAGTACCTTCAACCCCAGCAGAATTCTGAACTAGGCGCAAGCCAAGTTTACGGCACATTCAGGTTTGGGTTGTCCAGCACATGTGTTGAAAGGGAAAGCGGATAAATTGGAATCGAGAATAGAAGTATGCATATTCATTGGATATCCAAAAGGAACTAAAGGAGGTTTGTTTTATTGTCCCAAAGAAAAGAAGGTAATTGTTATGACAAATACCAGATTTTTAGAAGAGGACTATTTAATGAACTATATTCCTAGAAGTAAACTAGTTTTACATGTATTAAGCAATGGAATAACTAATGACTCATCTCTGGAATGTATCTCGGAAGTCAGTATTGACATACCACTGTATTATCGTAGTAGGAGAAATATTAATAGGCAATAGAACGCACAAGAGCAATTGCATGACATCTCACTACCCCAAAGTAGTGGGAGTCATGTTGAGCAACCTCAGATTGTTCAGCAACCTAAAATTGTTGTGCATCCTGCACTTCAGGAAGAAGTTAATGATATCCCAGCACCACAAGGTATGGAGGATAACATTGAAGCTTCAGTTCCGGAAAATGATGTTGTGATTCAACAACAAAATCCAACTGCACACGTAGTGACTAGTCGTAGTGGGAGAATTATTAAAAAACCTCTCCGGTTTGCGCTCTTGGGAGAATCTTATGATAGAATCCGTGAAGAACCTAATACAGAACCTCTTAATTATGACGAAGCACTACAGGATACAGACGCTGATAAATGGGTTGTTGCTATGAAATCTGAAATAGAGTCCATGTACTCCAATCAAGTCTGGGATCTTGTAGAACTACCTACTGGAGTCAAACCCATTGGTTGTAAATGGATCTATAAGAAAAAGATAGGAGTGGATGGAAGAGTGCAAACTTTTAAAGTTAGGCTTGTTGCAAAAGGGTTTACTCAAAAATAAGGGATTGATTATGAGGAAACTTTTTTGCCAGTAGCCATGCTTAAATCCATTAGGATTCTCTTATCCATTGTTGCTCATTACGATTATGAGATTTGGCAAATGGATGTCAAGACGACTTTTCTTAATGGAAGTCTTGATGAGTGTTTCTATATGGCACAACCAGTTTGTTTTAAAAAAAATGGCAATGAGCACATGTTGTACAAATTAAAGAAATCCATTTATGGATTGAAACAAGCTTCTAGAGCATGAAATACTTATTTTTACACATCGATTAAAATCTTCGGTTTTGATCAATGTGAAAACAAGACTTTTGTCTATAAGAAGTGGGATGGAGATAAAGTTACATTTTTGGTTTTGTGCGTAGATGATATTTTGCTCAATGGAAATAATGTGAGCATGTTGAATTTAGTAAAGGAATGGTTGTCCTCGCGTTTTGATATGAAAGACTTGGGACAAGCGGCACATATCCTTGGGATCAAGCTTATGCGAGATCGCAAGCGAAGGATATTAGGCTTATCCCAAGCACTTTATATTGATACTATTCTCACCAGGTTAAGCATGCAAGATTCCAAGAAAGGTTTTCTCCCTTTTAGGCATGGATTCTTTATGTCAAAAAATCAGTCCGCAAAAACGACTGATGACACAGAAAAGATGAAGGTGGTCCCTTATGCTTCTGCTGTAGGGAGTCTCATGTATGCTATGCTGTGTACTAGACTTGATATCTGCTTTGTTGTTGGCATGGTTAGTAGATTTCAGTCTAATCCTGTATGAGAACACTGAACTGCCGTTAAACATATAATCAAGTACCTGAAAAGGACTAGGGATTATATGTTGTTTTACTACTCAGGTGATCTTGTATCCATTGGCTATACTGATTCAAATTTCTAGTCAGATAGTGATTCTAGAAAATCCACCTCGGGATATATTTTTACCTTAGGAGGTGGAGCCATAAGTTGGAGGAGTATCAAGCAATCATGTGTTGCTGATTCCACCATGGAAGCCGAATATGTGGCTGCATCTGAGGCAGCTAAAGAAGTTGTTTGGCTCGAGAACTTTCTAAAATAGCTTAATATAGTTTCTTCGATTCAAACACCTATTACACTTTATGGTGACAATAGTGGTGCAGTTGCAAACTCGAAGGAACCAAGAAGCCATAAAAAGAGTAAGCACATTGAGCGTAAATATCATTTAATTTGGGACAAAACTCAGAGAGGGAGGTGATGCAAGAGTGTTGAAGATTGTGTCAGAGGACAATTTGGCAGACCCGTTTACAAAGAGCTTGCCACAGAAGATTTTTGACAAGCATGCAGAAGGGATGGGTGTTAGAGTTGTAGACGCATGGTTATGAGTCTAAGTTGGAGATTGTTGGGATATACTATTAACCATGCAATTTAGATATAGTATTGTATTTTATACTTTATGGATTAATTATTTATTTAATTTATTCAATTCAATAAAGTACTATTTTAAATAGATCATTTGTTACATGTGTGTCCTTTAGTTATGTAGTAGACAATTTAGTGTATGGAGTCTTAGTTCATGCACAGAAAATTAAATTGTCGGTTCTCATAATTAATAAACTATATTCACAATCGAAGATGTTATTGAAAAAAATATCTTGATGATTGTAGCACAAGATTATAATATAATTTGTCTTGATTATGGGAGTGGTTTTACTCCGACTTCTTGTGCTAGTATACTTAGTGTATATTGAACGGACCAAGTAGAGAAAAGATATTTTTGTACTGAATATATATAAAATATTTTTTCTAATTCATTAAATGATACTCCTAATCTTGATATAATTATTATGATCAATGTGATTTGTTTATTATTTTGATTTATCAAAAGGTATAACTCTATTCAGAGTTAGTGTATGCCTAATAGATTGGATAATAACGAATAGCATTTGTGAAATAATAATTAGTTGATAGAATCCATGACTCGATTTTGAGTTTGATGATACCCCTTTATGTAAGCTTATAAGTTTTCATGTGAAAACCCTGCCGATGGATTTTGTATCCGTCACATGAAATAGTTTAAGCGGAATTATAGAGGATTTAATTAGTTGATTAAATTAAATTATTAGTGATTTAATTAAATTAACTGGTATTTGTGATCTTAACATGTGGAGTTAAAATAAGTGTTAGTGAATTTTTGAAATTCATATTGAGGAGTTCAATTGCAGTTTTTTAGTGGAATAAACTGCAATTAATTATAGTAGGAATTAATTCATCCAAATTTTTGAATTAATGCTATAATTGGTAGCCTCTTACTATTTATGTGGTCCCTGCTATACCGATTAAAATCCTGGACTGACTTGGGTAAAAAAAAAGTGATTTAGGAGAAAAGTCATCCTGTAGAGTTACAGTAGGATTCTACTTACACAAGTAAAATCCTACACGTTTTTTGAGCCCTCTTTGGCTGAAAAAACGAGTCTACATAAGGAAGACACATTTCACCCAATAACTTACCTTTTTGAATTGTATTGTTCTTGTCCACTCAAAGCAATCTCAAGGTCTTACTAAAACCATAGCAGAAGACTGTAGCCCTGAATTTTTGCTATGAGGAGGACATGTGCAACGTTTTCAAGAGATTAGTGATTTCTAATCTCGTAATTATATCATTGTATAGTTTGCATGTATTTGATGCATGTATTGTATGCTTGCTTCCGGTGTGTATGTTCTAACACTTCATTGTATCACGATTTATGGCAGCTTTGTTGAGACAATAAGCAGGACTTTTCACTAATAAATTAATGATTAAATAAGTCAAACCGAGACTAAGGCTATTTTTACGATGGAGAGAATATGTGATGAAACTAAATTTTCAGTCAATTCAACACCTAAGGGGAGAGAGGCATGGGAGAGAGGAATGAAGCCTAGGATGGATAAGTTTGGAGTCTAATACATGATTTTGTATATAAATACTAAATTGAATATGCTGATGTAATTAAGTAATAACCTCTCTAACAGGGATAAACAAATTGTAATGTAGCATATATATAAGTAAAATTTTCAAAATAAAACTTCTCTATCTTGGATTAGATAATCGGGCTGCTCTAATATCTCCTCAAGTTAAGGAGTGCCAGGGGTGGACATATGCTGGAAGAAGCGGTGTCACGCGACACCGCTTCGTCGAAAAATTTTATTAAGCATATGTAATTACACGGTGTCAAAATGAGTAATAGATATAAAATGACACTATTTGACATGTATCCTCGTTTGGCATGTTGGTTAGGTCTTGGTTTTGCTTTAAGAGGTTGGACTAGAACTTATTTTTGGCAAATATTTGAAGAGTCTTGTTAAATATTGTGGTAAAGTACAACTGAACACGAGACCTCTTCTAACTTAAGACTCCACAAAATTAATGCATTAAGACTATTACTTATTTAAAAATATGATAATTAACGTTATTCATTTTACACTTTTATATAAATATCGACACCGCTTACAAAACGTTCAGCGTACGCCCGAGGAATGCCCACCCAATTTGCACAACTTGTAATATGGAGCAAGGAAATAATGGACAGTTCCAAGGTTCTTTTAAATTGAATTGATCATCTAGAAAAGACTCTGAATCCATAATTTCAGCATATAGCAACCCTACAAGTCTATTGAGCCTTTAAGTGCTTAAAGTACGCTAAATTAAATACATTATTTTGCGTGTCAACAATAATAAGAACAATATTGTATTAATGACATAATTTTTGGAAAAGGTTGGAAGTGCATATGAAGGATGTTAAACATTGAAGAAAAAATGAAAAAAAGCTTCTAACTTAGCTCGCACAACGTGCATACTCTTTAGAATATAAAATTCGGACTTCATAAAAAGTTTCTTTTTTTTTTAAAGATTTTTTTTGTTACACCCGATGTTTTCGTACGTGAAAGTACGTCATAAGTAAATTGATGGAAGCTCGAAAATGAGATATTACATCCCGCATTTTCGTATGTTATAATTTCGTTGTAAGTTAATCGACATAAGTTCGAGAATGAGATTATTTTGAGATTATAAGTATTATGTTATTTCAAACAAGTGATGAGTAAATTCGTGAAGGTGAGAGTGTAAGCAAATTGAAGAAAATAAATTTCGTCAAAGTTTGACATTTTGGGATAAAATACAGCCCGAGCTAAAATACCCGGTATTTATGGACTAGTACCATACAAGGTACTACATGGCCATGATAGTAAGGTGTATAAGGTGTATTAAAAGTAAGTAGTATTTTAAGTAATTTGAGATAATTCTTAATTATATGAGTAATTGATTAATTATCGGATAGTGAAAGATTATCAATTAATCGTGAGATTAGTGGTTAATTAATGGCGATTTTGGATAAAGCTTGAACAACAAAAACGTGGAAGCAAGCCACTACACAAATCGTATGAATCTTAGTCATAATTCATGACTCATAGTCCTTTTTAATTAGGTGGCAACCTAACATGTTATATACAAGACATTTCCCTTCTAATATTTTCAAGACCAAAAATTGAAACTTATATCCATGAGAGTGAGCTGCTGCTTTTGCCTAATTTGCCTCTCTTCAAGCTTTTGATGTTCACAACCTGAATATCAATGGCAACAAAGACCAAAATCCTTCTTATAGTAAACCAACTGAAAACTTGTACAAGTTCAAAGCAGCCGGAATCCCTTTACACTTTGATAAAAAAAATGGCACTGCAACCAAAGACTGTTTCTTGATGAACCAATTCATTGCCACATGTTCTACACTTAATAGCACAGATTTTGCGATTCTAAGGGAGTACGGTGTAACCTTTTCCGAGAATATTATGGATGTCTATATTCTTGGTTCCCCATATGAATTATTATTATATCTTCTGTTCATAGGTCTCAGAAAAATACGTATTTTATAAAATTTATCCGACTTGCATATTATTTTTATGACATTCCGAGAAAATCTTATTAACGTATTTCTTATGCATTTCATGCATTTATACATGTACATTGACCCATGACCAGATGGTTTTATATACGCGTATATTATATGTATATGGGATATGAAAAAAGGTTATGGCATTATATGCGCACCACCACCTGATCAGCTGGTATACGTTGATGATTTGCCCACAGTGGCCGAAATGATATGATGGGATGCCCTCAGAGGCTTGATGATGTTATGAACACATATACCTATGCATGGTATGACATTTATACGCATATGCATGACATTATAAAAAATAAAATGATTCATAGAGCTATACAGACGTACATGTCGAGTCTTTTACTCCATGTTTCTCTCATGTCTATTATTTACCGATTTTCATTCCTTATATACTCGGTACATTATTTGTACTGACGTTCCTTTTTCCTGGGGACGCTGCGTTTCATACCCGCAGGTCTCGATAGACAGGTTGAGAGTCCTCCAAGTAGGCGATCAGCTCAGTGGAAGATGTTGGTACACTTCATTTGTTCCGGAGTTGCTTATGTGGTCAGTGTGATTAGGATATGTACTGGTTAGTATGGCGGGGCCCTATCCCGACCTTTATGATATTTATGTACTCTTAGAGGTTTGTAGACATATGTCATGTACGTGAAAGATTGTACGGCCTTGTCGGCCTATGTTTTGAGTTTATAAATAATGATGTTGGCCTATTAGGTCCGTATGTCACGTGTATATGACGATGTAATAAGAAACATACATTACGTTGGTACTCGATTGAGTAAGATACCGGGAGCTCGTCGTGGCCCATCAGTTTGGGTCGTGACAAAAGTGGTATCAGAGCAGTTCTGTCCTAGGGAGTCTACAAGCCGTGTCTAGTAGAGTCTTGTTTATGGGTGTGTCGTGTACCACACTTATAAGCAAGAGGCTACAGGGCATTTAGAACTGTCACTCTTTCTTCTTACTCTAGATCGTGCGGTAGAGCTCAGTTGTAAGAACACAATTTCCTAAACTCTATTTTATTTATAATACGACGATGCCTACATCCCGAAAGATAGGTGGTAAGAGATTGAATGTGACTATGGAAGGGTTGAGTTAGAAGAACTCGATTTTATATGATGATTATGATAAGTAAATGTAAGGTCTTCAGTAGATCATGTGTGTACTAAGACGTATAAGCCTCTTGATAAGGAGCCTTAAGGCAAGAATATCTATCCACCCTATGGTGAAAGGCAATGAGAGATTCAGAAGATAGATACAAGTTTCAACAAGTAAAAGAAGCAAGATGAAGAAAGGTACGAGGCGCCCAGTTAATGAAGATTATCAGTATTTACAATTCAGGCAGAGAAATATAAACATTTTGAGTTACCTTCAACTATAATAGAGGTATGTACAATTAGCCACACCCATCTCATTTATGCCCTATGGGGGCTGACATGTGTAGTTTAAGAGAAGGACGGGATATCAAGATCTGGCTGGGGTTAGAGTGACCCAAAATGGTGGATGAATTATTTGCGTTAGTTTACCTTTATGAAGGATATTACAAATGTGCTAATAGATCTCCTTGTGAGACACCCAGATAGTGCACTCTAAAATAGTACAGCTAGATATGAGTACCACAAAGATGGGCACTGGAAGCCTGGAAGGGATAAATATTATCTTAGTATGGATCCCGTCCCTAGTAGAGAGAGAATGTTAGGCAACCCGAAGAGCCAGTGGATGGAGCAAAGGGGGAGCTAAAAGCAAAAGAATATCTTGTTGGAGTTTTCAGAATAAAGTGATAGGCATAAATGTTAGCATGGAAGTAAAAAGAGAGTTAATGAAGCATTATGAGTAAGATGTGATACATGCATGACAACAATAGATCAAAAAGATAAAAGTATTACAGAATCTATAGTCAAATGAAGGAAGAGACGAGAGGTGATAGGCCTTGAGACAACAAAAGAGTACAAACCATAAAGTCACATCCTCATTTCGAGAAATAAGTTTGTGACTCTAACATGATTACCAGAAGGAAAAGTTAGACCCTAGAGTAATAGAAATCAGTGTGGACTGGTAAATAAGATGAACTAAACATAAATTGGGGACTGAGTAATTTGGTAATAATCGGCATCATGAGAATTTCAGAGTGTGTTCCAGCGATAAAAGAATGGACGACAGAAGAATAACCCTTAAAGGTCATTCAGGAAGAAGCTTCCCTAAAGCAAGCAATGTTAGCAAAGTTAAGCTTAAAGGACTATGTGTGCCAGTTACATTAAGTGTCACCCTCGTGGGTAAGAAATTTTATTGTCCTTAGTACAGAAGGATTTCCGCAAGGCGAGTAAGGGTCATCGATGATGTGAAAAGATGCCAGAGATGAAGAGGTAAAACATCTATAGGTAGATCGTCGTAACGCTAAATCTTAGTACTCCCCTAAAGGGGGGAATATGGAGTGATATGGCATTAAGTCAAAATTTAGTGATTCTAGTAACTATGAAATGGTAAAGGAAGAATGCGATAAAAAAATGAGAAAAGGATGAGATTGAACTTATTCAAATCCTACAGATATGCTACGATTCCAGAACATTATGCAAACATGGCGTCAAGGAAAGAAAGTAAGGGTCCCTGCCCGAGAAATTATTGATAGATAAGGAGCCAGTGTGAGACATAAGTTAAGACAAAGGAAATAACCCAAGAAAGATTAGGCGGAATATTGATATGAGAATGGGCCAACGAGTAGTTAGTAATTGATTCAGGAAGAGCCTAGTTATGGCTGAACAGGAGGTTACAGATGAGTCAACAGATCGTGCAAGATAAACATAGTAAAACCCAATATAGTGAATTCAGCCTCGCAGTAATGTCATTGTAATACTTGAGAAATATTCAAATAGGAGTTGGGGTAGTTAAAGGTACTGTATGAGTATTACGGGAATAAAAGAGAGAGTACCACTGGGAAGACAGTCAAAATATCAGTTCGGAAGCAATCTTACAAGCACAAGGGCATGAAGGTGAGTAACTACAGATAATTATAGGCTAGGAAGGACATCAAGATTCCGTCGAGTATACAATGTAATAAGCTCACAACTTTACAAGAGTCAGAGGATCCTCCCTAAATATTACGAAAGACTAGCTTAGGAAGTAAGGAAGAAGGCTTCAAGCTAAGCTCAGTAACCTAAGGAGGAAATGGCCTTATAACAATAGTCTCACAACAACATTGTGTGCACTCCATAAGAAAATGACACCGGCCGTGGCTAATGAACGGGAGGTAAAATCAGAAGTGATATTCAAGATCATATGAGTTGTATGGAATTTCAATATGTATGGGCACTAAGGTAAGCTAAGTATGCGCGCAACAAGGGGGCAGAAATACCAGAAAAAGTAATTGCTTACATTTAAAGAAAGTTGAGAAGGAACGAAAGGAATTATTCGATTAATGACCCAGAGTATGTTATGAACGCACTTAAGAGTTCAGAGTTTTATACATGCAACTTATATGTTGACAATCATACAGACGTAGAAGACTCCGATATAAGTTAAAAGAAAGAATTAAGTCCAGGTCATAGACAAAGGATTGAATTGTTAGAAGATTGTATCATGGATATTCCATAGCATTCATGAAGGTCTAAAGTAATAACTAATACCAAGAGCCACAGATTGGAAGATAGCTTAAACCTACATAAAGGTTGATCAGAGGGAAGAGGAAACTAAAGAGTTACATCAACTAAGTAAATCAGGAGTCTGATTATTAGACTCAGAAAATTATAGAAATCGTGATTGAAAACATTACAGGACCACTCTTAATATCAGAGGTACTAGAGAGATAGTACAACAACCATATTCTATAACGACTCTACAATAAAGCCAGTTAGAAAAGTACCAGCCTCATAAGAAGTCAGTATAAATCTCCCACTGAATTGTGTATGCACCAGAGGTGCAAGTATTATAATAGAGCTTCAAGTCGTAGAGGTGAATTATACCTATGTGGAAGAGAGGACATGAAAGAGATAAAATATATTACGCGAGATTTTAAGGTAAGTAAGGTAAAGGTGGACAACGTACGAGATACTCAAAAGCAGAAGGTTGTGAATAATCCATACTTCAGATAGAGGGCTAGAAGTGTCGGGATCCAGTATCCAGGAATAATAGCAGTGTCATTATCGCTTGATGTTCCAGAATAACATAAGGAAAATTATGGTGCAAGCAAGTTGAAGGAAGGTTGCGAGTAGTATAAATAGATATGTATAGGTCGCAAGCTAAAGTATGAAAAAGCGACAAGGTTTTAGGAGGACAGGAGTAAGGATAAGAAAGGGCAAGTGATAGGGTGACGAGAATGGATAAGTCATCAGGATTAAGCTCATGTAAATAAGAGAGCTGATGGTTTCTCTAAGTTGTAGAAAGCTCAGTATAGCCGAATGAACTCAAAGAAGTCTAAGACTAGTAGCATTTAGAAGAAATGGAATGCTACCCTGGTAATAGAATGTGGGTGTAATTGTGATAAATAAAGGAATTTCAAGAGTTGTACATGATTAAAATACCCACGTAAGTGAATCACATTGGGATGCTATGAAATATGGTTATGGAAGTATAGTATCGTATCACCCCAGGTGGATCAGAAAAATCACTTCAAATGTTCCACGATGCAACATGAGTCCTAGTGATTATGTAAGAGGTTTCAAGTTATTAGTGGTATATTTTAGATCCATATTGAGGTGAATCAACAATGGATGGACACAAGTCACAAATTATGAGGTGAGGTTAGGCAGTCATTCTTAAGATGAACAAGTAATGAGGAAGCATTAAAGGACTTAAATTTATACATACGAGATAAGTAACAAAAGTAACCTGGAGTTCGGTAGCAGACCTCAGTAACGATAAATCAAAGTAAAAGTTATGGTATAGTATGACCTACCTAGATGCAGTAAAGGCATACGAATGGATAAGCGGATCTATGAAATAAGGTATAACAATATTCGTAAGTTTGACAAAGTACCGAGCGAAGAACTTCAGTATACCTACAGATGCCCAGAGGGACATTTTATCAAGCTCTGTATATGTTTGCGAAATGAGGCCTAGGGATTGGCTAAAAGCTGGAGGAAAGAGGAGAGAAGAGTCGCATAGGCGTACATACAAAGAAATAGTCATACAGGTTGCGTGATAAAAGATAGCAGCAATTACGAGATTGGAAGGATTCCGACCACAAGTCATGGTGTAAGAAAGAGGCCTAAAGGAGGGAATGCCCTGGCCTTTGAAATTATTTACAGAACAGTTGCCTAAATGGCAAGAACAATATTAATATATTCGCAAGAGTTAGGGGTTATGAGAATGATAAGTGCATCAGTCAACATTCAAGGACGAATGTTCCAAAGGGGGGAATGATGTTACACCCTATGTTTTCGTACGTGAAAGTACGTCATAAGTAAATTGATGGAAGCTCGGAAATGAGATATTATATCCCGCATTTTCGTATGTTAAAGTTTCGTCGTAAATTAATCGACGTAAGTTCGGGAATGAGATTATTTTGAGATTATAAGCATTATGCTATTTCAAACAAGTGATGGGTAAGTTCGTGAAGGTGAGAGGGTAAGCAAATTGAAGAAAATAAATTTCGTCAAAGATTGACATTTTGGGATAAAATACGACCCGAGCTAAAATACCCGGTATTTATGGACTAGTACCATACAAGGTATCACATGGCCATGATAGTAAGGTGTATTAAAAGTAAGTAGTATTTTAAGTAATTTGAAATAATTCTTAATTATGTGGGTAATTGGTTAATTATCGGATAGTGGAAGATTATCAATTAATCGTGAGATTAATGGTTAATTAATGGTAATTTTGAATAAAGCTTGAACTACAAAAACGTGACAGCAAGCCACTACACAAACCGTATGACTCTTAGTCATAATTCATGACTCATAGTCCTTTTTAATTAGGTGGCAACCTAACATGTTATATACAAGACATTTCCCTTCTAATATTTTCAAGACCAAAAATTGAAACTTATATCCATGAGAGTGAGTAGATGCTTTTGCCTAATTTTCCTCTCTTCAAGCTTTTGATGTTCACAACCTGAATATCAATGTCAGCAAAGAACAAAATCCTTCTTATAGTAAACCAACTGAAATGGCGCTGGAATCCCTTTACACTTTGATACAAAAAATGGCGCTGCAACCAAAGACTATTTCTTGATGAACCAATTCATTGCCACATGTTCTACACTTAATAGCACAAATTCTGCGATTCTAAGGGAGTACGGTGCAACCTTTTCCGAGAATATCATACGAATTTTTTCCTACTCCAGGTATGTTAAGGCTATCCCTTCTTTCTTTTTGGCACGATCAATACGATACAAACGAAACGAACAAATGCACAATTTTCATAAATGACTCTATTCATAGAAATAGTAGGGGTGTCTATATTCTTGGTTCCCCATGTGAATTATTATTATATCTTCTGTTCATGGGTCTCAGAAAAATACGTATTTGATAAAATTTATCCGACATGCATATTATTTTTATGATATTCCGAGAAAATCTTATTAACGCATTTCTTATGCATTTCATGCATTATACATGTACATTGACCCATAACCAGATGGCGTTATATACGCGTATATTCTATGTATATGAGATATGGGAAAAGGTTATGGCGTTATATATGCACCACCACCTGATCAGCTGGTATATGTTGATGATTTGCTCACAGTGGCCGAAATGATATGATGGATGCCCTCAGAGGCTTGATGATGTTATGAACACATATACCTATGCATGGTATGACATTTATACGCATATGCATGACGTTATAAAAAATGAAATGATTCACAGAGCTATGCAGACGTACATGTCGAGTCTTTTACTTCATGTTTCTCTCATGTCTATTATTTACTGATTTTCATTCCTTACATACTCGGTACATTATTTGTACTGACGTCCCTTTTGCCTGGGGACGCTGCGTTTCATGCTCGCAGGTCTCGATAGACAGGTCGAGAGTCCTCCAAGTAGGCGATAAGCTCAGCGGAAGATGTTGGTACACTCCATTTGTTCTGGAGTTGCTTATGTGGTCAGTGTGATCAGGACATGTATTGATTAGTATGGCGGGGTCCTGTCCCGACCTTTATGATATTTATGTACTCTTAGAGATTTGTAGACATATGTCGTGTACGTGAAAGATTGTACGGCCTTGTCGGCCTATGTTTTGAGTTTATAAATGATGATGTTGGTTTATTAGGCCCGTATGTCACGTGTATATGATGATTTAATAAGAAAGATACGTTACGTTTAGGGCTGCTTATCGGGCGGATTGGGCGGTTAATTACTCTTAACGGTTTGGCTTAACGGTTATCGACTTTTAAATGTATTAATCCGCTAGCCACCCGATAAGATATCGGGCGGATTGGTATCGGTTTAGTTCTTATCGGGCGGTTATCGAGCGGTTTATCGGCCTAATTCAATCTATATTACGTGTATTAATTATTTGTTGACCGCCTAGCATACAAATTCAGAATAGAAAATTACACATTAAGTCCAAACATACATATTTGTTAGCGCCTACATAAGAATGATGTAGTGTGTCATGTGGTGTAGAGTGAAAAAAGCATAACACATTGTAGTCTACATTACATCCCAAAGCAGACTATGAAATGATGTAATTAAGGAAAAAGTAGTTCTAATGGATATGTCACTGTAACTCTTGCTAGCTATAACATGGATCATACAAGGATATCAAATTTCATTGAGATAACTATGTGATTGCCTGGGTTTAGATGCAAATGAACAATTTCAGTAATATATCTCATTAAATATAATGGTATCTGAGCTTTTATTAATTTATTTATAGCACAAACGAAGCAAAATTACAATAAACGTGCGGTCCTTCCCCTTTTTTCTTGTTCATTTCTCTTAGAAACATTTCTCTTAGAAAGGTAATAATATATTAATAATTAACACAAAGGCTGTGCTGGAGCCATATTTACAATTTTAAAAGCCAAAAATATGAGCTTGCTCTTCATACTAGGGCACTAAGATACAGTGCTGGAAGTCTGAAAGTCGAGGAGAAAGAGTACTGCGGGTGGCTGCTGGAGTGCTGGTTGAATTTCTACTGAAGCTGGTTAAATTATGGTCGAAGAAAGAGAACCATAATTCTGCTGGTGGCTACTGGTTGAAGTTTAGGCTTTAGGGTTCTGATTATTTAGGAATTAGGCGTTAGAACTTAGAGATAGAGTACTGGAAGAAGTGGAAGAGTTTTTGATATATATATATATATATATATATATATATATATATATATATATATATATATATATTCATTCTTAACGGGTTAACGGATTATCCGTTAAGAAAGTTGAATAATTCGTCCCCAAACAGATAAGCCGTTAATAAAAAAAATTCAATCTGTTCCCCGTCCGTTAAACCGTTAACTCGATACCAATAAGCCATTAAGATTCGGTTTTCGATTTCGGTTCGGTTTTGAACACCCCTAGTTACGTTGGTACTTGGTTGAGTAAGGTATCGGGAACCCGTCGCGGCCCATCGGTTTGGGTCGTGACATTTATTTTTCAAAAACGTGTTTGTCCGTGAAATTTTGTAAGTTTTTGAAAATCTTTCGAAAATGAATTTTCCAGAAACCAATCAAAATTTTCAGTTTTTTTTCCCACTCACCAAATTAAAATATGTTTTCAAATAAAATGCATGTCCAAACTTAATTTTAAATATAATTTTTTAACTTAACTCCCAATATTAAAAAAAAGACAGTCTGGTACATCAACTCTAAATATAGTCAAACCTCTTTATAACAACATCGTTTGTTCCGAATATTTTCGAATATTCTAGCGAAATGATGTTATAGAAAATATATATTATAACATAAAATGAAAATTGGTTCAAAAGCTTTGACATTTACCGTTATTATATAGATTACAATCTTTTTGTCCAAGCGCCTACTAAAAAAATCCTTTCCCGCTTCTATATATATAAGTAAAATAAAGTCCAACTCTCCGGCCTTCAAACTTACGAAGTGTTTGATTACTTGCAGAGAAATTCATGCCTTCATTCAGAAAGATGGGTACAGGAAAGAAGAAGATTGAAATCAAGAAAATAACAAAAGAATCATCAAGAATGGTGACATTCTCAAAGAGACGCAAAGGACTTTTCAAGAAAGCTGTAGAACTCCAATCCAAGACTAGCGGTACTCAAGTTGCTATTCTTGTTTTCTCTCCCACAGGTAAACCTTACACTTATGGTGGGAACGACGTCCTTAACACCTTTGAACACCATTGCGATTCTTCTCATTCGAATGGTATGACGTGGGATTCTAATTTCAATGTTGAAACATGTCATGACGTGAACGAACTCTTAATGTTTAAGGCACATTTGGAAAGGACCAGAGATAAACTGGTCGAATCTCAGTTTTTCGAGTCGACAGTTTTGTAGCTGTGACTTCAAGAATTAAAGCCTTTTTGATCGGTTTTGAGTATATAAAGAATTAATTTCATCTTTTTGTTTTTGTAGGGGATAAGAGAAGACAGGAATCTGAGAGTACTTTAATAGTAGTACTATTTTTGTAGGTTTTGCTTCAATTGTTGCGGACTAAGATATAAAGCTTTTTATTTCATGATTTTGATGTCGATTAAATGTTTGTTCAAATTTCTCTTCATGATTTTTCTTTCATACTGTTCCATTAAGTTTTTGAGCCGAGGGTCTTTCGAAAACAACATCTCTACCTTCATAAGGTAGGTGCAAGGTCTGCGTACATATTACCCTCCCCAAACCCCATTTGTGGGATTTTACTGGATTTGTTGTTGTTGTGTGTTAATGTTGGTCAGAGGCAGAATCCGGATTTGAAACTTATGGGTTCGAGATTCTCGTTCGAGATCTAGCTCTGCCCCTAATGGTTGTAGGTATATTGATTCCTTTTCTTTTTACCGAGGCCTAAACTCATGGAGCATTCTCCTATTTAAATCTAGTAATAAGATACAAGGAAGCATGAAAGTTGTTGAACGTGAAACAGGAACCATAAAGAGGGAATATGAGTATTTACTTTTACTTTTCTCTTTCTTTTGGAGGCAGGGATGGTGACCCGGCATAGAGGGAAGAGGAAGGGGAAGGAGAGAACGGGGTAAAAATCCAACGTTTTACCTTTAGAATGTAAAATAGAAATGCCATTTACTCTTCATGCGTTCAACTTTTTCATTGTGTGTGTGAGTGTGTTTGTATGTTCGTAGGTATGTGTATGAGCTTATAAACTTTTGGACTTGCGAAAAGGTTGATCCTCTAATCTCTATTAATGCTCGAGTGCAAGTTGAAATGGTTTTACTCTTAATAACATCCTTTTTTTTTAAGCAGAAAAGAGAACAAAAAGGCTTAGCATATATCTGAGATTTTTTCAATCATTCATTTACATGGCAAGTAGAATTATTTGAAGTGAAATGATATAATTACACTGCACACATTTGTATGGTTGTTCTCTCTACATCATATAGAATCAGACTGCAAAAGCTCCTTCTGTACAGGGTGAAGTTGACTAACTTGAAACTATCACTTGTGCTAAACTTTACTTTTTCTGTTCCTGTAATATACCACTAGAGGGGAATCCAACCCTGCCATTTTTAAGATGAGAAGTCAAAGCAAGGAGTTAATACCAGTATGTTTGGAAGAATAAAATATAGATTGTGCCCTTCTTTAATAAAGATTTTTTGAAGGGAGGATACCAGAAGGGGTAGTGGAAATTTTGATACTCTAAATTGGCAAGTGCACAATACTGGCAACGTGTGATTTTGTTATTACCACTGGTGCATATTACATGATAAGCACATATATTCTGCAATTTGGTCTGGCAAAAGTTCTATTTCCCTTTAAGTAATTCTTCCTTTTTTGAGTAGAACAAGTTTAATAGACAAACCTTAATCATTCCTGTTTCTGTACCGCATATAATCATGTCATTTGCTGTCAGAAGACTTGTTATCTTGCTGCCTGCTGATAATCTTCCAACTTTGTGCTGTGTTCCTCTCAGCCAAATCTGATCACCTCATGTATTCTTGGGTCAGAATGCAGCCAGTTGCTTAGAGATAAAGTGGTATTTAACATGGTAAATTTTGTGTAAGCGAGTTGAGTAATTAGCATATATTTAGTACTCATTCATTGGACTTGACCTTGACCTAAGGTGATTTCTGTTAAGTAGAGATAGTTTCTCTTTTTCTCTTTGAGATGTGACTTTCTAGAATTATCAAACTTAAATCTCAGTATCTAGGAAAGATATTCCCAGTACCTGGATGTTGCTCATTGATGCGCTGCAAATTAAATATATGAAGTCCTCCACTACTTCCATCGCCAACACATTGGATCCCTTTTCTGGCGTCATTGATATTTGGGGCTTCTTGTTTTTTCTCCATTCCTGCATCAGTGAGGGTGTCAATGGAAGAGGTATTTACTCCACATCAGCAAGTTGCATTTGTTACCTTTATATGTGAAGCTTCAACCATTGAACTTGCACTATATATCCAGTCTTTATATACGGCTAATGAGTTCACAGACTTGTTTTTCATACTCCAAATCTTTGATGGCGCTTTGATCTCTTGCTGCCTGCTGTTTGCTATAGCTAACTCCTGCATTGAGTAATTTGATATTTGTACTTCAATTGCTTTATGAGTTGTTCCATTATCTATATGAATCTAAATCAAGATCTGACCCTGACCTGTATGCTTGAATCTGTGCAGCCTACATAAAGCTTTCCGTGTGTCAATATTCCACACCTTACGGATTTATTCGTAAAATATTTACTGGATTTTCGTGATCCATCAAACACCTATAAAAGAGAACGTCGTGTTAATGTAATATACTATCTTAAAAGTCATTCCAAAACTTGGCTTCTCAGACATGACTATAAGAGTCTGCCTTCCTATTTGTAAGTTCTTTCTTCTGAATGTAATGATTTTGAATCTACCTTCATTTTGTGGCTTTGGGTAATTGCAAAAATCTGTTCTCCGTGTGTGTTAATATTCTGAATTGGATCTTTCGTCAGTATAGTCTCTACGCATTCAAGATTTCTTTCAAGCATTTGCCAAATCTGTAGAGAAAGAAAAACAAATCAATCTTGAATGTATTTTTAGAATTCTCTTCAGTCTATACTATTAGCATATGACTTGTACTAGTCACCTTTGCTGTTTTGTCAGCAGATCCACTCAACAGGCAATTCCCCGATTCAGAAATGGCAAAGCATGTCACAGCCTTTTTATGCTCCTTCACGTCCCGGACAAGTGTCGCTGCTTGTCCTTTGATGTCCCACGCCTATGATGTAAAACTATCAGATATGTTGTTTTGCTTCTATAAAAATTAAAAAGCCATGTTCTTATTATAATAAAAAAATCATAATGATAGGCTCCTACGGTTACTAAAGTAATTGTCCTGTAATTCACCCCCCCCCCCCCCCAAATCCCACCAGATCTAGGTAACAAAATGACCATCTTACCTACACATATCCACACACACATTGTTTTGGAATTTAACTTATCTAGAGGTCACATGCTTCCTTTGTTAACGTGAACCGTAAATTTGGAAGCGAGAAGTATGTAGCACACAACATAAAAATAGCTGCTAACCTTGATTGAGCCATCAGCATGTCCACTGTAAAGCTGTCCATTATAGAAGATGAGCGAAGTTACTGCTCCGCTATGGTTGCTTCCCACCTCGAGAATCTGTGTGTGAACACAAGATATTCTCTGCTATTACATTTGCAAAGAGAAGCTTGAGTTAGAATGAAGGAATTGTATCATGGTAACATAGTACTGGGATGAAATGGGCCTGATGCTAGAGCAAAAATTGCCAGAGGTGATACATCTTTCACATGGATTTTTACTTTGCTGATGCCTTTTATGCATCTTTGCAGTTCTCTTTTATCCTTGCTCTGCATTTTAGTGAACAAGACACACATTCAAAAAGTAGGTTTCCTATGCAGGGAAATATATCTCTTTGACAGTGGAATTTATTTTAGAATGTTAAGGTTACCGAGCTTGTAATAGTTCTCGCTTGGATGCCTGTTAATACAATGATGAAAATAGGTTATATTGAAGATACTGTTTATTAAGGAAGTTCAATAGGTTCATTTGTATTAGATGTGATGATTGTAGTAGGGTAACTTGAATTCCAAGGTAGTCATACTGGTACAAACATTTGGTTGCATGATTGTGCTGTTAACATCACATGCAGTCACCAGATGTGTAAGAAAGAAATATGATGTCTACTTACCCACTTGTTTGGCTGGATATAGTCAGCAACCTTAAGCAATTCTTCTGCCATCCAACTGATACTGGAAAGACGTCTTAGTGACTCTCTAACTCCTTCTGAGAAGTTGACTAACTTTTTCATCCCTATAAGAGTTTTCCTTTTCAGGTACATGTTTGAATTGAAAGCAAGTGTACATAGCATAAAGGTGACATAAGCACATGCTTGATGTGAAAGCAAGTTAACATAGCATATAGGTGATGTACGAGCAGAAAAACCTATGCCTAACCAACATAAAGTAACATGTGATTTTGGGACTATCAAATTGAAGATAAATTTGTGTATGATTTACTCAGGTAAGATTCAGAGAGATGAGTTCGTTTTGCTTGTTATGTAAATCACGATAGCCTGACTGATTATGAAAGCTTCTTTGCATCTACAGATGCTGCCTACACTCATTCTCCAGCAATCACAAGTTTCTTCAGTTTAGCAACTGTAAGTATTCACTATAGAGATTCCTGAAATTGATGAAACAAAATCACTCTCTTTTGCCATTCAAGATCTTTTTCCTCTATTGGAGGCTCGACTTTCCTTTTTACTAGCTTTGCTGTTAGGTTGTCAGCAAAAGCAGTAGGAACTAAATTTTCACCAGTTTTCTTGTTTTATTGTAATCAAACTTTCTGATAAAGTTGAACCATAGTACCCTTCTACACAGACAGTTTGTGAGGCTGTGAGCAATGTAACAACCTTCTAATTGTTAAAGCAGCTAAAAGTGTTTCCTTGTTATCATGCAAAATATTGAATTTCTTGGATATTCCAATTTAAAATTAATGTATAGGAGTAGAACTTTAGAGTATTACCTCTTCCAGAAGTATAATAATAGATACAAAGACATCCTAATAGCCTCTCTTCAAGCTCCAATCCTGGATGCACAAATTGCTCAATTCTACTAAGTAAGATCTCACAGGCTGCATATCTCAAATCATCTGAGGCTTTCATGATTTCAGACCCAATCCATGCAGTAGCGGCAAGACAGTCTCGGGAAGTGCTCCTCGAGTTGCTCTTAAGTCCTTTCTCTAAAGCATGGAAGAGAGGACTTCCAAATTTTAAGAAGCGCTTTGCTACTTTGCTGCACCATGTCTCTATGCCAACATCCTGCAAGTTTATGGAATCTTTAGAACAGGTAAACAACTTGTGTGCCGCTGAGCATGAAATCTTTACATAGTAGCCAAATTGGTCAGTGTAGATCCTAGTGCCTCTAAATATTAAATAGTACAATATAGATATTTGTTTTTGCATGTTAATGAACATTTGCTTTGGGTTCATAGCTTCAGAAACATCAACTGTACAACTGTAGTTTAGAACCTTATCAAAAAACTGTACAACTGTAGTTTAGAATCTTATCAAAAAACTGTACAACAGCAACTGGAGCGTATAGATTCTGATGCCACTCTCTGAGAACTCTCAAAAACTAAGAAGCACTCTAAATGAGAAAAATCCACAATGCTATGATAGAAATCTAAATATATAAGAATAGGCTAGAGATCAGTGTCCCAAAGAGAGTAGGATAGTTATGTAGCTGAGACCCCAAAGGAAAATGTAAATACTATGGAATAGTTGTTTGAGGACTGTTGAGATAAATCTTAGGTGCTAAATCATCCCTAGCTCTTCTACCTGAATTTTTTTTATCAATATCTATATGATCTCACGTAGCACCAGGTTAAATATTTAAAGCACAAATACCTGTAGACATTGATCTGAGAAGTCAACATTCTTTATCATGTTCTTATGTTGCAGTGAAGTTAATCCAGCCTTTTTAAGCAACCATGGTATTGTGTAAGGTTCTCCTGACCAAGAGCACGTTCCGCCAAAATTGGATAGGATGAATGCTGATAGAGCCTGTGTCGCAGAATTCTCTTCACATGTCACTGACTCAAGTAGGGCTTCCATAGCCTCTTCACAGTATACAAATTTACTAGATGTTTCTTCCTGAAAATTTGTCATCGTCAAAAGTTCATGGTTACTCCTTTTAGTTTGTAAGCAAATGTATAAAATGTACGAATAGGTATTACATTAGTTTCATAGGGCTGGAAACCTAAGTTGCACGGACTCTCCAAAATGCTGCCGCACCCGTGTCGGATCCTCCAAAATTGCACTGCTTTTGGAAGATCCGACACACAGCCGGCAACAGTTTTGGAGAGTCCGGGCAACATAGCCGGAAACCAGATATAGGTAGATTTCCGCTTTCTGTTTATAGAAAGAATGAAAGAAAACATAAACATTTCCAAGTTTTCTGCTTTGTGTGGTGTTCCGTGCTAATTTTCTTAAGCTATAAAAGGTACGTTTCTTTTTCTTTTTTATTGTTTTGTTCTCTTTGTGTACTTCAGTGCCCAATATCATGAGTTTCTTGCTATCCCTGTACGTTTGGGAGATTCTAAGCTCAACGTATGCTGTTCTATTGCAGGTGTTTAGTTACACAAGCCTGCTCATTTTTATTGTTTGACATTTTTTTCCAGATACGTTGAAAGGTAACACTTCAATATGCTTACCAGCATGTCTAACTGAAGCAACAAATTTGCTGCCAAAATTTTGTACTCTGGTTGTGAGTTTTGGACGAGGAGCAATAATGCACACATATTGTTGTTGCTTCCGTCTTGTTGTATTTTCTGCAGTACCTCAGTTGCTGATGACCTGATGCAAAACAGATTGACTAAATTATGGAATCTTCTTGATCATATTTTTAAAAGTGTAAACTGAACAGTAGCTTCTGGGAAGTATGCTGTATATGGAAGAAAATATTGTTTATGGTCACTTTGTTCAACTAAAGTGCATACATTCTTCTCTTCTCGATGAGGTAATAATTCGAGTAGTTCGAATTTTTTCAGTCTAGTTCATTCCCAAGATAACAAATTATGGTGAATGAAAACCTCGGGAAAGGTGTCGCTGATTTGCTTCTAAGAACAAAGTCTTAGTTTGCATATTGCATTGCCATTATCACCAGTCCTATGCTGATGATAACCTTCCAGTTTTCATATTCTTGGGAGTCCTTATCTTGATAAATATCTAGGTCATTCCCTTCCACAGCAGATGATAAAGAAATGGTGAATAGTTAGATAGTTCCATACCTTGGAATTTGTAGCAGTTCATGAAAAAACTCCAATGCAATTGATGTTGCACGCTTATGGTTGCTTCTTAAAAGAGAGATAAATGGGGCCACAGGAGCGTAATGGTTTATGTGTTTTCTGCATTGACCATCGAATTGCATACATCTGATAAGAACAGCAGCCAGAGCAATAATCTCTTCAAGGTTGTTGTTCCTTGAGACATCCAAGAGCCCGGAGAGTACTCTGGGTGAGCTGATCACAGCTAATTGTGTGTCGCTCGATGTATAGTCAAATGCAGTGACTAGTGCTTCCATAATCATCAATGACGCTGCAGGAGGTGTTATCCACAGTGTTGTTAGGCTACATTTGTAACTGTTTGAAGCACACACCACATCCACAAGACATGGTAAAAGTTCTAATGTCCTGATTTCTGCAGGAGATGGGTTTATTAAGTATATTAGTATAGCTGCTTCATGAACATTTTTCTTAAGAGCAGTTGCCAAATGATTCAACTGTAACCCTTTCCTCTTGACATCTTCAACAAGTGATCTGTTCCTTGAAATAATAATTGATAGGACTGATACCGATTCCCGTATCACATGTTCTTCTCTGGATGTTGATATAGCCCTTAGAAGTTGATCAATGATTATGTCCTTTAGCAAAGAATACTTAAGTCCTGTTTTGTTATTCAGTAACTCATATATTGTTGTAAGATCAACTGTATAGTCTTTATAATCCCCAAACTCTTCTGAGAAACATAACTTCGAAATTATTTTCTCAAGTATTGCTGCTTGTTCTGCTTGAGAATTTTCTTCAGCATATTCAGATATTTCATTTAAGGTCTTCTTGCACCTGTTCTTTTGCCGTGAAGAAATCCTTGGGTACTGTGTTTTGCAGAGCTGATAATCATGTAAAGACATGGACACTGGATATCCATCGGATCTACTATCAATCATCTGTAAGCACTGTTGCATAGTTGCAGCTTCATTATTACCACTCAAATTTATGTTAGTTTTGAGGCTTCTAATTCCTTTTGCTGATAAATCAGTATGAGTAAATGAACCGGAGACTCTTCTGGAGAGTGAGTTAGTTATTTCTACTTGGCTTTCTTCTTTGTGCCTTAATCCAGAAACTTGGGATTTACAAACCAAGCTTTCCAAAAACGAGGAGCGAGAAGATTGCTGGTTCCTGTATTTTAGTCAGTTGAGTTAATGAATATCAGACCTACTCAGGTATCAGGCTAAAGTTTAAAACAGGCGAGTAGGGACTGAACTGATAAAAAGCCTCTGTGTGCTGATTTTCTAGGCTCCAGTTTGAAGTGATTTCCAGGTCTTCTGCGTATTCCTAAATCAGAAAGAAAAAGATGAGACTTTATGCTTATGTGAGTGCATGCTTGTACAATTGTTTAGTTTGCAAAGGGCTATTCTTTTCAAACCTCTATTCATGGCTGTCTTTGCCAAGATATTACCTCATGACTATTTTCATTTGCAGAACCGCTGTCGCTGAAATCTACGTAGATTGGTGTCTCTGGCTCAGAATCAAGCAATATATCTTTGAGGCATTTGGTGGTTGAGTTCTTGGGTATTTCTGCTACACCACTCCTTAATTCGGTAATAGCTACCTGATTTTGCTCTACGGACTCGTTGGATTTGATAATCATCTTTTCTTCCTCATTATTGGCATCATTTTGGGCATTAAATGGATGCACCTTCTCAAACTGCATTTGTGCTCTATTAATTTAAAAGTCATACAAACTGACAATAATCAGGAGAATTAGGAACTTCCCCTGACTAAACTTAGAGAAGGGTGAGTAAATAATGCGAGTTTTGAGTTTAGGACCTGTACATTTCATCATTACCCAAGAGGTGCTCAGACTTAGTTTGTATTTTGTATTATCCAAGAGGATCAGTTATACTTACATTTTGACAGGTGCACCGGTCGTTTCCATGCTTACATAAATTTGAGGATCTTGTGCTTCTGGACTTCTTACTCCTGTTAATCAGAAATAAATTTGGATGAGAATGAGCATATTGAAATTACGAAAAGCGTGATTCTATATGCAAAGCAACTTTCTACTTCAATATATATTCTGCCTATCTAAAACATAGTCCAAGAAACTTACATTATCTGTTCTAATTCATCATTCTTTAGAGAACCCTCTCCAGAAGACATAATCTGATAATACATCAGCCAAGCTTTATATCTTCTCGCCATTTTTACCATCTTAACATTCTCATCAAGATTGATAAAAGATGCGGATTTAAATTCTTTCGATTCATGCTCAAAGCTTAAGATAAACAAACGTTGGCAGAGGTCCGTAGCAATTTCAGTGTAAAGAAGCCTCGGGGATACTACAAGAGCTTGAAGAAAATGCATCGCGACCTGCCACTCATCTCCTTGGAGCTTTCTAACAAGGGAGAGGTAAAAGTAAGAATAGCCTATCAAATAGTTGTTCGGAATTCCTGCTGTTTCTCCTTGCTCATCAAGTGAAGCTGGAACTTGAAGCATGTTCTCTGAATTCTGCAGCCTTGATGTTTTCTCTGCGGTCCATTTTGCTTGAATTGCTGCTTCTATACTCTCTATCCCCCAATAAAGATTCGACAATATTGATTGCTCGGAGAATTCAAGGTACCCTCTATTACAAACATCAAGCTTTGAACTGCATTTCAATTTCAAGCATTTCCGAGATTTTGTATCTTCAAGAAATTCAGTTATATGTTGATTGATAACAGCGACGAATGCACAGACTGATTCAAGGTCTAGTTTATCGTCGTCATATGAAAAGACAGGAGGAGGGGTAGCAACAGCAGACGAAGAAGATGCAGCAGCCATTGAATTATGTGACATTTTGGCCTCATGAAGAAGAAGAATAAGAACAAGGAGCAAATACTATTTACTACAGATAAGGAGAAGAAGTGGTGTTAGAGTGGCTTTTTCTGTATTCTTTGCTCGTGATTGTTGCCAACTTCTGAGGCTTTAGGGGCCCCTCTTTTTTTTCTTCTGAAAGATATGCTACAGACAAAGATATGGCCGTTGCTCCATTAAAGGAGGGAAAGTTTTTACAGAAATAAAGGACAGATGTTTGAGGTTGTTATTGTCTTTACAGAGTAATAATTAAGAAGGTAACTTTGTCCATTTGCTATCCTTATTCCTAATGTCCATAGTTTGCTATTTTAGCTTAGTTAGAGACTTGTATAGTAATGTAATTAAGGGTACTTGTATAGTAATGTAATTAAGGGTAAGTGTTAGCTGTAAGAACAAATGAAATGTACGTGAATAATTCACGGCAACTAGTTTGGAAATTAAATGATTGCTATCTATATATTCGATTAAGCGTTTAAAAATGCAGAGCAGATTGTTAGATTCCTTTTTAATAAATTATTTGGACGGTGGTAAGCGTGATTTAGTGCTATATTCTGATATTATCTCTTCCAATTCTAAGTGATAATCCTTTTGTTTATTATTGGCTTTTGGTACCACTGTAGAAAAAAGGTAGAATTCTTTAACTTTAGTATATGTGGGAAAATTATTGGTGGAAAAAGGTGTTGATATGGTCATTTAATTATTTTAAATCTTTCCCTTTTTGTTATATAGTCATTTGATTACTTTAAATAATTGCCCCTTTTGTTATATTGGGTAATCTTCTTTACTGGTTCTGTGGCGTGGCATTCTGTGAACTTTGTCGCCTTGTAAAAACTTGCCTGTTAGACACGTACATGTCCATTTTCACACACTAGCAAAAGAAGAGAAAACCAAAGAAGAAGCTTTTCTGAGAATGCTTTACATTAAAGTTTAAACCAAAAAAGAAAAAAAGAACATGAAGTGGTAAGTAATAGTAATAAATTATCTTACATCCTCAGCTATTCTCTGGTAATATCATTTATTATTTAATAATTGTCACAGAAAATTCCTTAGTCGCACGAAAAAAGAAGTCAAATGGCAAGGCAAGGCCATACGCCCTTTTGGCTCCTCGCGAATTATAGCTCACGTTCAAACATCTAATCGGAGAACAAGGCTACATACGTGAAGCTCCGGTGGAAAGGGAAGACCTGCAAAGCCGTATGCCCATAGGCACAAAATTCTAAAAAAGCGCGGGTTGACTCAGAAACTTGAGACATTTGTTTACTAGTGAATGAAAGGAATTATAAGAAATTATAACTTAGATAAGCTTGTCATAATTCTATCAATTGAAAAATTGTTTTTTTTTTGTTTTGTTTTGGGGACATTTTAATATCCAATATCCATCCAACAAAGAATAACTTTTGTTGGTCAATCCCCCCAAAAGATGAGATATTGGAGGAAGGAGTTGCTTTTATGACATAGAAGATCTAGCAAGTAAAATCCTTTTCAACCTTTGTATATTGTGGACTATTTACATGAGGAAATCATGACATTGAACATATGCTTTAGAAAATGTTTCCAAAAAGTAAAAGTAACAGAAGTAAAATAAAGAGAAAAAAATGAAATTTTGACTGGAGAACGGAAACTTCATAACAAAGAAAATACCATCTTTGAGATTTTTCAAAAGGGGGACAGTTGACTGGTGTACCGATTACCATGTCCCTTTAACAACTTCCAAAATGTTGTTCGCTATCCTCAAAATTAGAAAATCTCTTTAGGAAAAGGAAAGGTCTAATTCTTATTTTTAAAATACTAAAAATTGATAGAAAAGGCAAAGAACATCTCTAAATGGTAGGGCTTATTCAACTCTCATTAGGATTAGTAAGGCAATTTCTCGTTCCCCTTACTTGTATTATTCCTTTAGAGATATTAGTCCGTAGTAAGATTGTGTTTAATGTCAACCCCTCGTCACCACGAGAGGCAAAAGATCGAGTTGTTGGATTTTTTTCTTTTTAAAAAAATAAAGAACATCTAACACAAACTCTTCTTACTTAAGATTAATTAGTAATAGCGATTATCTAACTACAACTCTACAAGTTGATCGAACTAGAACAAAAAATTGAGAGGTAGATGTTCGTATATGAAGTATCTACTCGGTCAATTGGGGAAACGTATAACCGATGTTCGGTAACACACACTATCTTTATTCTAGCAGAAAGTATTTCCCTTTTATCCTTACGCGATACATTTGATACCAAATACTGGACGAGAGATATAGTAAAAAGTCAGAGAATTTACAAAGGCACTAATAAAGAGAAGATCAGAAGAGTATAATAGGAATGTGGTCATATGTGGTCACATATATATATATATTAATGAAAGAAGAGCCACATGAAAATCGCACTGGATTTTAGAATCTTGACTCCTCAGAAGCCATATACATATCAAAATATTTCACGTGAATTTGCTGGAACCTTCTCACCTATCATATGTACTTTGTCCTACTTTCTGGATTTCTTAAACTCCTTAAAAACAAGAAAAATACTTTTATCTGAAATCCGCAAGAAAATACTCTATATCCATCTCGCTTTACTGTACTTACGGTGTCAGCTTTCGTTATAAAAGAGACTGTACTTACGGTGTCTTCTATGGAGGAGGATATTCTTAAGTTTTTTTTTTCAATATATTTGGTTGGCTTAAATATTTAAAACAATATTTTTCTTACGAATTTATTTTTCTTCAATTTCACGAAAATAACTGTTCTGCGAAAATGAGAAGAAACATTTTGTGAAACTCTCCAATTGAGTCTATTATTATATTAGTTAGAGTTGACAAAATATGATTTTTTGACTTTGTTTTTATAATAGGCAAAGTTCATTACTTTAATATGATAAAAATATCTTTGTGGTTTTACTGTTATATTAAGTAAAGTTTAATGACAATAGGTAAAATTAATTATACATTCACTTTTAATTACTGAAATATTGTTACAAGAAAAAAAACCTTAATACAGTAAGAGCATTAGCTCCCGAAATATTTTTCTTTCTTCTTTTTTTTTGGCTCCCAATAGTTGAGAAACTACAAAAATAAATTCCTCAAAATTACTCATAAACTAAAAAAAGAAATTGTGGGGCATAAAATCAAAATGTAGGGTGTTTGAGTCTGTGAATGGCAAAGTATGCATTATATGAATTTGTTTGATAGGAAAATTCCAATGATGATAGACAAGACCAGGCTGTCATGAAAAAGACTTGACTCAGAACAAAGCAGACTCTTATTGCATTGGTTAGTCCCTTTTTATCCCCTTCTATCAATATAACCCCCCCCCCCCCCCAAAAAAAAAAAAAAAGAGCTCTATTTTCTACAAAACTCTCCTCTTTTTTTCTAGTTATAGTTATAATTATCATCAAATTATTAATCAATAATCCTCTTGTCGATTCACTTATTGGATAATTTGGCACAATCCCTTTGCTAACATTTTAGTTGTGTATGAGACTGTATACGGGTGAAACCCGGACCATAAGACGGCTCGGTTTTCGAAAAAATAAATCGAGTAAAGGACGTGATGACAAGGAACCTGAATCGAGGTAAGGGACTCATTGACAGGTTCCGGAAGCACGACGTCCGCCCTCGAGAATATCGGGACCGTGACACCGGTATCGATCCAACTCTTAAAAGACTTTAGAGAGTATTATCGGGCAACCGAATATGATTAACAGGAGGCCGTGATATCCGTGACCGGCCGGGTATCGCGGCGTGGATCTCAGCACGTACGGGCGAAAATCCGGTGATTAGTTAAACGGAAGATATTTTACCTTTTATGGAATTGTACCTATAGTAGGAGTCCCCTACTATAAAGGGGGTCTGATTATTTATTAAACACATTGTAACACGCATACCAAGTCAATATACTATTACCTTTTCTGTTATTCAAAGCTCTTACATTTATTGATCAGTGTTTCATTATTATAAGCCCGAGATTGAAGACGGATACCTCATTGAGGCTGCCATCGAGTCCAGAATCACCCCCTCCCCCCTTATTTTCAAGCGGTTTGATAATCTATAACATATTTTATCTATTTATTCTAGCAATTTTTATCGTTTGTATTGAATAAATCCACGTATCCTTAAAACCACTTACAAATTTAAATGTTATCCGTTTTATAGGGTAAACAGTTTGGCGCCCACCGTGGGGCTAAGGATAATAGTGGCAATTTGATATAAATTTCCATAACGCACCCTATTTTACACTTGTTCTTTGAAATGTCTATAATTTCAGGTCAAAGTTCAAAATATCGAACTCCCAACCTGCACCTCTAAACGTAGATGATGAGTCTGGTCACCACGACGAGAACAACAATATGGCACCCAGTAACAACTCCGGGCGTGACAGGGTTGGTGAACATATGACGTACTGCCTCGGCAGTGTCAGCACCAATGGTTGGCTCCTCAGACTGGCCAGCTGGTGCTGTATGTGTTGTAGGATCTGGGCCTGGATGGTGCTGGTCAATCAACATATCAAATGGAATGTCTCCGGCTGCTGCAAACTTGATAACCTGTCTCCGGAGCTTGTCCACTGACTTCTTGGAGGCCTAGGACTTCCGCATCTTCTTCACTTCCTTGCCCATCTCTTCTATCAGTGACCCATGTTGCACCAAAGTGGCCATGATTGTGTTCTGATTCTCTAAGAGCTTCTTCAGAGTTTCTTCAACTATGGGGGGAATATGGGGTGCCGGAATGAAAGACTGTGATGCAACATGACTGGTTATGTCAGACAGCTTTGCAGTAGCAATCTGCATCCAGTTGTTGAGGCTTGCCAGTATCTGGGAGACTCGCAGCATAGATTGTGGAGCAGTGGGCATCGGCACCGGCTTCAAGGCCGAAGTGGGCTGATGGACGCACTGAGGCTGAAGGTGGGGGCATAGCTGCTGCACTGGCTGAAGGCTCTACTGATGTAGATGGCATGTCGACTATCTCTGCAGCTACCACCTATGGCTCATCAGACTGGCCTATGGTGGTAGCCATAGGTGGTAGTCGACTGACCCTTTTTCTTAGGGTTGTGTGCATCCATCAACGAATACCATGAGAAGGTCTTCTTCACCCGCACCTTCGTATCAAAATCTCTCGGCTCCACCCGTGCATCTGTAAGATACTCAGTAATGATGTTGGGATACAGGTAGGAGGTATCAGCTTGCCTGGCGACTACAGATATGTTGGCCAACATCACAACACCCATATTGATCAGGTACCCGGCCATGATGGAGGCGACTATAACTGCCCGATGGATAGGAAGATTTGTCTCATTCTGACACGGGTCGAGTCGACTACATACAAAGGTCTGCCACCCTTTTACCTCAAATTCAGGGTGTTTCTGTGAATAGACACCCCTGCAGTAATCCATGGTAGTGGTGGACCAGGAGCTGCTAGAATCTCAGCTAGCCATGGGGGAGCTGCAACTCCCACTGCCAACTTCTCCAAATACTGTGTAGGCTCAACATCATCAAACCCCAAGTAGGCCTTCAATGTGTGTTGGTCGAAACGCACCTTCAGGTCCCTCACTTTGATTATCTTTGTCCCTTTCTTTATGTGCGCGACATTGGCGTAGAACTCCCGGTCAAGATATTCCTTTGCATCCACTATGCTCTAGGTGAACCACATCCACCCTTTCCGCTCTCGGAACTTCCTCAAGACTGTTGAGTTATACTTTTCTAAATCTTGTAATTAGAACTGTCGCTCAAGAGTGAGTGACCTCACCGGCCACCACCCACGGAAGCTAGTGATAGGAGCCAGACTGACGAACTTGTCCTCCCATACCTCTTTCTTCTTCGACCGCTCAAGGCTGGCAACTGTAGTATCTCCCCCTCGGCCATCATCTGAGATGTAATCAACTGTAGTCGCCGGTTCCTCAAGGACTGGTGTAGAGTAGGGCTCGAAAGCCTGACTAGCACTTTACGAACCCTCGGAGGTGCTATATGATGTGGAAGGCTCGTCCCGGAGTTGATACCTTCCTGATGGCTTTGATTGGACAGCCGACAACTCTTGAACCGAGTTGCCCACTGATGCTTCCCTAGACGGGGCATAAGAACTGGATTCAGAGGGCTCTGCATTTCTCCCTCGGCTGATTGTAGACTTCTTTGTAAATTAACTAAAACTAACTAACAAATTGTAAATTAAACTAAAAATTGAAAAATTCTACAAGTAATTGAGGCATACCAGATATGAAGTAGTGCAAGTGAGTGATCACAGATGTTGATTGTGTGTGGTAGATGATTTACCAGACAATTTTAATATTTTAGATTTGTGAGTGCTCAGAGAGGGAAAAACGTAACAGTAACCCTAGGCCTTCTATTTATACTAAGGGTTCTGACTGAGGGACAAAGGGTTGAGTGCGGTCGCAGAATTCCTACTTGGTCCGCACTCTGTTACTTGGGGCCCAGAAGCCCTTGTTGATTTGCGGTCCGCAAAATTTGATGTGCGATCGCAGATTCAACTGCGGTCCGCAGACTATGGGTTGCGGCCGCAGATTGGCTATTTCTCTGACAAACCAACTTTAGAGAGTTGGCATTTTTCCCTTTCAATTTGTGCGGTCCGCAGTGCAATTGTGCGGCCGTAGAGCCCCTTTTGCTATAGCAATCAAAATTATGCGGTCCGCACAATACACTTGCAGTCGGCACTTCTTTTCACACTTAGCCAATTTTCTGGGCACGATTCCTGTAATGTACACTCATCCCTGCAACACACTTTAAATCTAGTTAGCACAAAAATAGCACCTATCTACAAAAAAAGAAAAGAAAAAAAAAACATGGGTTACCTCCCAAGAAGCGCATGATTTAATGTCGCGACACGACGCAGATTACCATCATTTGAAATGAATAACTTCCACCACGTGGCCATCATCAACCTTTCCCAAATAATGCTTCACCCGGTGACCATTGACTCGGAACACCTCATCATTTTTGTTCTTCAAGTCCAATGCACCAAAAGGTGTCACACCCATAATTTCAAAGGGACCACTCCATTTAGATTTCAGCTTTCCGGAAAACATCCTCAACCGTGAGTTGAACAACAAAACAAGATCGCCCACCTTGAAGAACCTTGTTCCGAATGTATTTGTTATGAAGGTACTTCATCTTCTCTTTGTGCAAGGAAGAACTTGCATAGGCATGGTACCGAAACTCATCCAATTCATTCAAATGTGCAACCCGCAAGTTAGCGGCTGTATCCCAATCAAGATTCAATTTCTTTAAAGCCCACATGGCTTTGTGCTCAAGTTCCACCAGAAGATGACAAGCTTTTCCAAACACCAACTGGTATGGAGACATCCCGATAAGAGTTTTGAAAGCAGTCCAATAAGCCCATAGTGCATCATCAAGCTTCTTTGACCAATCCGCCCGGTTAGCATTCACTGTTTTGGACAAGATACTCTTTATCTCCCGGTTGGAGACTTTCACTTGACCGCTAGCTTGTGGATGATAGGGAGTCATAACTTTATGAGTAACACCATACTTGCTAAGCAAAGTGTCAAAAGCCTTGTTGCAAAAATGCTACCCCTATCGCTTATGATAGCCCTTGGAGTACCAAATCTTGTGAAAATATTCTTCTTCAAGAATGCCACCACACTTCTCGCTTAATTGTTGGGTAGAGCAATGGCCTCAACTCATTTAGATACATAATCAACCGCGACCAAGATGTATTTATTTCCACAAGAACTCACAAAAGGACCCATGAAGTGAATACCCCACACACCAAAGATATCAATATCCAAAATGGTAGTGATAGGCATTTCATTCTTTTTCGAAATTCCACCGACCCATTGACATTCATCACATCTTTTCACCATATCACTTTCATATTTGTAAAGAGTGGGCCAATAAAAACCGCAACTTAGCACTTTGCCCGCCGTTCTTGCTCCGCCATGGTGACCACCATAAGGCGAAGAATGGCAAGCCTCAAGAATATCACTTTGCTCTTCGTCTGGCACACATCTTTTTATTACCCCATCCGTGCAAATCTAGAAAAGGTATGACTCGTCCCAATAATAATCTTGACAATCCCGTTTGAGCTTCTTCCTTTGATTTGAAGAAAACTCATCCAGGATGATTCCACATACAAGGAAGTTTGCTAGATCCGCGAACCATGGCACCTCCTTCATTGAGATAGCCAAGAATTTCTTATTGGGGAAGGAGTCATTGGTTTCAAGGCCATCATGTGGCCTCCCCTCCTCCTCCAAACGAGACAAGTGGCCCGCCATTTGATTTTCACTCCCTTTTCGATATTGGATGTCAATATCAAACTCTTGAAACAATAGCACCCATCTCATCAACCGAGCTTTTGAATCTTTCTTGCTCATAAGATAGCAAAGTGCCGCATGATCCGTATGAACAATAACCTTTGCTCCCATAAAGTATGGGCGAAACTTCTCAATTAAAAATATAATGGCAAGGAGTTCTTTCTCTGTAACGATGTAATTGAGTTGGGCATTATTCATGGTCTTACTAGCATAGTAGACCGGATAAAAAATCTTGTTAATGTAGTGCCCCAAAACTACTCCAACCGCTACGTCACTTGCATCGCACATGAGCTCAAACGGAATACTCCAATTAAGAGCGGTGATAATGGGAGTGGTTGTCAACTTGAACTTAAGCAATTCAAAGGCTCTCATGCAATCGTTATTGAAGTGAAACTTAGCATCTTTCTCTAAGATTTTGCACATCGGGTTCACCACTTTAGAAAAATCCTTGATGAAATGGCGGTAGAACACCGCGTGACCTTAGAAACTTCACACGCCTTTCACCGAAGTTGGAAGTGGAAATTTATAAATCACCTCTATCTTTGCCTTGTCGACCTTTGTGCCATTCTTAGAAATTTTGTTTATAAAGATAATGCCTTCCTCGACCATGAAATTTCATTTCTCCCAATTTAGCGCCAAGTTCGTTTCTTCACACCTAGCCAATACTCTATCCAAATTTGCCAAGCAATCATCAAAAAACTCCCCGACCACCGAGAAGTTGTCCATGAAGACTTCAAGGTAGTCCTCAACCATATCCGTAAAGATCTCCATCATACACCTTTGAAAAGTCACTGGTGCATAACATAAGCCAAATGGTATCCGCTTGAAAGCAAAAGTACCATAGTGACATGTGAAAGTTGTTTTCTCTTGATCTTCCAGAGCAATAAGGATTTGGTTGTAGCCTAAATATCCATCTAGAAAGAAATAGAAAGCACGCCCAGCCAACCTATCAAGCATTTGGTCAAGGAAGGGAAGTGGAAAATGGTCCTTCCTTGTGACTTTGTTTAGCTTGCGATAGTCCATACATACTCTCCACCCGGTCACCGTTCTTGTGGGAATCAACTCATTCTTGTCATTGGTGAGCACCGTCATGCCCCTTTATTTGGGACACATTGTACTGGAGAAATCCACGAACTATCGAAAATGGGGTAAACAACCCCGTCATCCAATAACTTGATAATCTCCTTTTTGACCACGTCTCGCATAACTTCGTTGAGTATCCTTTGATTTTCAATAGATGGTTTGGCATTTTCCTCCAAGTTAATCTTGTGCATACAAAATATGGGGCTTATTCCCCGAATATCCGCCAAAGTCCACCCAATAGCCTTCTTCCTATTGTGGAGCACCGCCAATGTAGAGTCAACCTGCACGTTAGTCAAACAAGAGGAAAGAATAACCGGTAAAGTAGAGAAAGGACCAAGAAATTCATACCTAAGATATGGAGGCAATGGCTTCAACCCCAAGGTAGGAGGCTCTTCAATTGAAGGCTTTGTAGGAGGAGTTTTCCTATTCTCAAGATCCAAGAAAAGTTTATGGGGTGCATAGTTGTACGACCCCATTCATTGCAAAGAATTCATACATTCCATGAAGCCATCCATCTCGTCATCATCATAGTTGAGCAAGTCAGCCTCTAACATATCACCCACATTAATCGTGGCACTTGTATCATCAATAATCACATTGGTCACCAAGTCCACGAAAGAACACACTTCATTGCTATTTGGTTGTCGTATAGATTTGCACACGTGGAATACCTTTTTCATCACCCACTCGGAAAGTGAGTTCTCCAATTTCCACATTAACAAGAGCCTTCCCCGTAGCAAGGAAAGGTCTTCCAAGAATAATCGGCACCTCATAATTCACTTCACAATCAAGAATAACAAAATCTGCCTGAAGAATGAACTTATCAACATGAACCAATACATCTTCAATCACTCCCAACGGTCTCTTCATTGTACGATCGACCATTTATAATATCATAGATATGGATCTTGGTTTCCCAATTCCCAAGGTCTTGAAAACCGAATAGGGAATCAAATTGATACTTGCCCCAAGATCACAAAGAGCTTTAGCAAACTCGGCACTTCCAATGGTACAAGAGATTGTGAAAGCACCGATATTTTCCAATTTAGGAGCCATCAAATGCACAATTGCACTCACTTGATGAGTGACTTTGATAGTTTCAAAATTCATCGACCATTTTTTTGTCACCAAATCCTTCATAAACTTTGCATAACCAGGCATTTTCTCCAAGGCTTCAAATAATGGCACATTTATCGAGAGACTCTTTATCATGTAAATAAACTTTTTGAATTGATTCTCGCCATTTTGCTTGGCGAGCCTTTGAGGATATGGAGGAGGTGGATTAGGCAATGGTTCCTTAGCCTTTTGTACTTCCGATTCTGGTATGTCAATAACATGATCCCTAGATGGTTTCACTTCCTCTTGAGTCTCTTCCACAATGTCATCAATATCAACCGCACTTCATCATTTGCTTGCACCACATTGTTCGGGATCTCTTCTTCTTCTACCACTTGCTCATCATCTATAAGTTGCCTTTGACTTGTGGTGGGTGCATTCCCACCTCTTCCACTTCTTGTTGTAACGGCCATGGCATTCCCCGTATTGTTCCCACCCTTTGGGTTTACCACCGTGTCATTTGGTAGTGCCCCCTTAGGACGAGAATTTAAAGCTTGAGAGATTTGCCCCATTTGCACTTCTAAGTTGCGGATCGATATGTTGTGTGAAGCAAGTTGGGCATCTGAATCGACATTCTTCTCTATCATTTGCATGAACATATTCTCAATATGGGTGGAAGAACTAAGACCATAGGAAGGATAAGGATGTGGGTTGCTCGGTTGTTGATACATCTGGGGCCTTTGAAAACCTGACCCCCGATTTCCATGGTTGTTATTCCACCCACCTTGATTGTTGCCTCCCCAATTGCCTTGGTTATTGTTGTTATGCCAATTCCCTTGATTATTGCCTCCACTCCAATTGCCTTGATTGTTGTTGTTATTCAAATTACTTTGATTGTTTCCACTACTCCAATTACCTTGATTGTGAGAATTCTAATTTCCTTGATTGTTTTGAGGTATCCATTGTTGTTGGCTTGGGCCTTGGAAGTTCTTTCTTTGCCCTAGAAAATTGTTCACATATTGGACCTCTTCTTCTTGGTCATTGTAGGAATCATCTTGCTCAAACCCACTATCTTATTACACAAAATTTTCCACTCTTTGTTGCACTTGCGAACCCTTTGTTCCCCATTTGTTCACCATCATGTTTACTCCCTCCATTGCATTGACTTGCCTCAGGTTTTGCACTTGTTGAAGTTGAGCCTTTGCCAATTGG